>NW_016107832.1:1268467-1306925 GCF_001604975.1 Cebus imitator
CTCACTCTCTCTCACCCAGGCTGGAGTGTAATGGCACGATCTTGGCTTACTGCAACATCTACCTCCCAGGTTCAAGTGATTCTTCTGCCTCAGCCTCCCAAGTAGCTGGGATTACAGGCACCCACCATCATGCCTGGATAATTTTTGTACTTTTGTTGAGATGGGATTTCACCATGTTGGCCAGGCTGATCTCGAACTCCTGACTGCAGGTGATCCACCCGCCTCGGCCTCCCAAAGTGCTGGGATTGCAGGCACGAGCCACTGCGCCCAGCCTGTTGATTCTTACATTCCTAATTTCTAGTCATCTTTCAAATCTCAGGTCAGCTGCTACTTGCTCTAAAAATCAGTCCCTGAAATCCCCCTTAGCATCCCAGATCATGTTAAGCCTTTCTTTTAGGCACTTCTGTGGTTATTCTTCTAATTATTTAGTGCATTTTAAAATGACAGTTTTGATGTCTATTTTCCCCACTTGCCTGTAAGTCCCACGAAGGCAGGGATGGTGTGCATCTTTGTTACCCCTGAACACTTACTGTCCAATATAGGTGATCCATAGATTCAGTGAATAGGCTCCATCCTTCCATCATCTGGGTAAATTATTCTACCATGTGTTTGTGCTCTGCTTTTCTCAGCAGAAATTTGAGATCTAGAGAACAAGAGCCATGGTGTTTAACTCTTTGTCTCCTTTGTTTTGCTGAGAACAGAATGGATATAAATCAAGCACAGTTCATGACGGCTCAATCATCACACACAATGATGCTCCTTCTGTCTGGAGACAGCTGACACTGAGGTTCTGCCTATAATACATAATGACCAAACAGATTTAATAGGGACTAAACCCACAGATGTAAATATCAGTGGCCTAGTCTTACAGAATGCCTTTTTAATGGATCATATCAAACTATTGCCAAAGCCAGGCTTAAGAGGCGGTTAAGTAGAGAGAGTTAAATCAGCCAGTGTGGTTTTTGGCCCTTGGTTCTCATCTCTGCCCCTAAAAATCCCAGGATGAACTAGGAGTGGTTGGAGACTTGTCTGAAAGCTGCCCAGTAGCTGGGGGCAGTTACTATAGAATAAAGTTACCTCCTTCAAATTGCAGTCCAGGAGAGGCCTGGTGATTGGGGACCATCTGCCTAGGTGTGGCTTCAGGCACTACCATGCCATGTGGCCTGTGGACAAAAAGAGTACAGGAGGAAGAGCCTCAAGAAGAATGCCCTCTAGGTCCAGGAAGGCATCGTGTTTATGCAGCTACAGGACCAGATGCCACTGTAGACTAGTTCCTGATGTAAATGAACACAGGGGCTGTGGGACAGTCCCCTTGTACCACTCTTAATTTCCCTAATGATCTGCTTCTATGTGCCATGTGGAGCCACAAAAAAGGGAATAGCTCGTGCCAAAAAAGAGAAATTACTGTTGAAAAAGCACGAGTAAGAACTTCACTTAGGATTTTTTTTCTCTGCTTTGAAAACAAATAGCTTGAGCAGCAAGTATAACCTTGGCTAGGATGACCACATAATTTATTGTTGAAACCATTACAGTAAGAGGACCCCGTTGATAATTATGCTGGGCCACAAACCTAACCTGAGACTATCCTAGACAATTTGGGATGTATGGTACCTGCAGCCTTGACCATTATCTTGGATGAGCTTTAAAGCTCTCTTGGACCCTAGCATCCAGCCATGTGAAATGTTTCAGATGGTTGATAATCTGCAGTAAGTAGCAGAGCAGCTGGGCAGGTCTAACAGCAGAGTCTGTGAGCAGCAGAGTCACAGAGCCATCCAGCCAACTGATGATGAGCATCTGCTGTGTGGACAGTACTGTTTGGTCATCCATCAATCACTTCTCTGCTCAGAGCTGTATGGACAAACAGGATGACTGTCAACAGACTAGTCTTCAAATGTAAACAATGGCGGCTCACCATCACGGAGCGCTTCCTATGTGCTAGGCATTGTGCTAAGCACTTGTCATACCTTAGACCCTACTGTATATTTGTTGATGTTTATAGCAAAACCTTCCAAGTAGAAAGATTTCATATTTAGTTATTACCTTTATATTTACTATTTTATTTGATCCTCACAACAATCCAAGGAGGTAGGTGTTCCTATTCCAATGGCCAGATGAGGAAAGTGACGCTTACCAGATAAAATAGCTTGTAAATAAGTGCTGGAACTGGGACTTAAATCCTGGTATGTTCAACTGCAAATTTTATACTCTTTTTTGGTATCACACCTAATTAATGTGTTAATTCAACAAATATTTGCAAGTTAGACACCATGTGGCAAAGACTGTGCTAAGTGCTAGGTGTATACACATGTATTGGGCAGTGGGCTTGAGGTATGAAAAGGCAGACATATTTTCTACCTCAAACAGCTCCTTTAGTGGGAGAGACAGGCACACAGACACATAATTTGAATACAATAGACTCGGCACCATACTCTATAATATTTCAATGAAATATAAAATACACAATAATATTGTATGATATATTAATATATGAACTGCATTTATATATTCTATTATGTTTCTATTTTATAAATAAATATGTAGGATATGTACAAAGTGCTGTGAGGGCACAACAGAGAGGAAGTTGAGAAGGTTTCACAGAAAGGGTAACATTTAGGATGGGCTTTGGAGGGAACCTAGGAGTTTGTCAGACAGAGAAATGAGGGAACCAAGCCCACACTTGGCAGAAGAGAATGAGGCATGTTTGGAAAACAGCAAGTAGGTTGGTGAGTCTTCCTCTGTGAGAATGGCCCACTTGAGGATTTAAAGGTAAATTTATATGATATCTGGGATTTGCTTTAAAATGCTCCAGAAAAACCAAAGTGTGTGGAATGGGGAGGAGAGGAAATAGATAAAATAAGAGTGCCAGGAATTGGATAATTTTGAAGCAGGATGGTAATAGGGAGATTAATTTTGGTATGCTTTTTGCTTTTGTATATGCCTGAAATTTTCCATAGTAAAATCTTTTTTGAAAGAAAAAAGCAGTTTGGTGGAGATGGCACAATGAAAAGGTAGAGGGAAGTGTTCAAAGGTGAGGCTGATGAACTAGGTGACAGGGTTGGTGTGAAGGTGGGAGGGCTGACAATGAAAGGTCCTCACAGGCCAGGCTAAGCAAGTAGTCGGGACTCAATCCAATAGTTAATAGGGAGACATTAAAGGATTTTAATTATGGTGTTGACATACTCATTGCATATTTAGAAGAGATCATTGGCTTGGTATAGGAATGGATTAGGGGGCAGGAAGTGGAGAGGTGGGGAAGCAGGTCCAGGTAAGAAGTGATGGGGATCCAGGCAATTAAGGAAAAAGTGGGCAGAGTTACAGTCTTTGAGTTTTCTTCTGAGTACAATGGGAAACCACTGGAAGGTTTTAGGCATGGACCAAATATGATGTGATTTACATTTTTAAAAGATCCCTTGGGCTATTATGTAGAAGCTGGACCAGGGAAGGGTGGGCACAGGTAGAAGTGGGGAGACTGATGAAAATTATTGCCATAGTCCAGAAGATGTGACTTGGATTAGATGAGTGGCAATAGAGCTGACAGGAGTAGATGGATCTGAGACATATTTAGGAAACTGAATTGGCAGGAATTGGAAATGGATGAATTTGATGTGTTGTAGAAGAGGGAGAAATAAAGGATACCTCTCAGGTTTCTGGAATAAAGAATGACGTGGAGGGTGGTGCCATTTACTAAAGTAGGACACAGAGGGAGGAAATGAGGAGTCTACTATGTGAAAGAAAATGGCAGCTGGCAAAGGTTTTCAAGGGGGAATATTTTTCTGAAACTTGAAATAAATTCAGTGGGTTTTGATAGTGCACAGAGGTTATAGAAAAATGTACTTAGACTGTGAGGCCTGCAGTTCCCACAACCGCTATTCATTAGAGTGAATTATTTATTAATTTATTGCATAAATGGGCTAATTATCAAACAAAATATGAAAAGTGTAGCAATCATCCAGGCTTCATTTTATGAAGGGTCAGAGAAGAAATAATTTGTACAAGGTTACAGTAAGTTCCTGACAGGTCAAGTTCTACAAGCCAAATCTATTAATACTCAGCATTTTTTTCTTTCTGCACAGAAATTTATATTCTTTCTGAATTCTTTCTGAATCAGAATTGACTGTGCTCTTGGCCCTTTTCTCCCTGTCTTCTTGGACCGCTTCTCTCTGCCTAAGTATGTGTATATAAGCAAATGTATGAGAAATGCCATCTAATTCTTCTTTCTTTCTTTTTCTTTCTTTCTTTTGTTCTTTCTTTCTTTCTTCTTTTTTTCTTTCTTTCTCTTTTTCTTTCTTTTCTTTCTTTTTCTCTTTTTTCTTTCTTTCTCTCTCTTTTTTCTTTCTTTTCTCTTTCTCTCTTTCTTTCTCTCTCTCTCTCTCTTTCTTTCTCTTAAACATGGGATCTTGCTCTGCCAGGAGGCTGGAGTGCAGTGGCACCATCATAGCTTACTGCAGCCTTGAACTCCTGGACTCACGTGATCCTCCCACCTCAACCTTCCAAAGTCCTGGGACTACAGGCCCCGGCTACCATGCCCAGTTCATAGAATTTCTTTATGATTGGACTATATGTCTTTTACTTATGAATACATATATTATTTAAAAAAAAATTTGTGGCCTCTTGAGAATTTAACTTGGAAGATATTAAAACAGAGGATTTAAGTTGGTAAAAAAAATTATCTCTAAAAACAAAAAGTATAAGGCTATGAATCACACTCATGAAGCAGATACTTCCCCCCACTGTTAGTCTGTTGTGCTGTTTTCTCTGAGTTCTGAGATCTTTCCATGACTCCTTTTTTGACTTCTGAGGCACATTCAGGGCACGTCTGTGTTTATTGGAACATGTGACCTGATAAACTTGCGATTGCAGAGGCAGTTGTTCCTCTAGCTGTAGGGAATGTTTCACACTGCACTTAAACCCCGATCCTCCCAAGGATAGCCTATAGAATTAAGGGCTCTAGCACTGTCATTCTGGAGGTTTGGTTAGTTCATTACTTAAAACGCTTACCTTTTTCTGAACTGAAGTTGCCTTCAAAGTATTTCACTCCCTCCCAAGGTTGCTTGATGAGCTAACAGTTGATTTTTACAGTCTTGCTGACAGATGAGGAATTTTTACAATTTCCTACCATCTAAATACAATTCTATTTTTGCCATATCTCAATGTCCTAGTTTGGTCCCCTTGCTTCTTCTTTACAATGATTTAGCTTTTCTAACCTTTTCTCTACTTGTTGACGGAGATTGACTCCAGGAATAATGTGGACAGGCTGGATTTCCTCTGTACCAAAAATTATTTAAGCCCTAAAAATCTACATGTATGGACATTCACAGTGCCTCATATCAGTTACCTTTTGATGAGTGCTTATGTGAGCCAAACACTAAGCTAAGAAATTTACATACGTTATCTTATCACATCCTTACAGCACCCACTCAAAGGATGTTATGGGCTGAACTGTGTGACCATCCCTGATTGATATGTTGCAGTCTTTACCCCTAGTACCTCAGGATGTGATCTTACTTGGTTTTTAGAGAGGTAATAATGGTAAAACGAGGTCATTAAGGTAGGTCCTAAAACAACACCCATGGTGTCCGTATCAAAAGGGGAAATTTGGATACAGGCATGTATGTGGGGAAACATCATGTGAACATGAGGACAGCCATCTGCAAGCCAAGGGGAAAGGTCCAGAAGAGATCCTTCCCTCACAGTCCCTAGGAGAAACCAACTCTGCAGACACCGTGATGTCAGCCTTTTAGCCCCCAGAATTGTGAGATGATACATTTCTGTTGTTTAAGTAACCTCTCTCCAACTTTGTGGTACTTTGTTATAGCAACCCTAGCAAATTAATATAAGAGAGTATAGCTATTAATCTCACTCTACAGATGAATAAGCTGAGGTGCAGAAATGTAACTGACAAGTGTAAGGTCACAAAGTAAATAAGGGCAAAGTTGAGATTTGAACCCAGTTCAGTCTCACCTGAGAAACTGATCCCTATTGTCATTTTACCTATCTGCCTAGAGTCTCTGGCTAGCCTGCAAAAGACTAGCTTATTATTGTATTAATCCTAAAGAGTTAAATCACCACCAAAATGTACCTCATTGAATTTTAGAGCTGTACAGCAAAACAATAGTCACTTAAAAGTCATATTGAAATGATTTTTACGTTTAAGAACGTTTTTGGGGGGAGGCAGGGAAAAGGCATAGCTGGGAGAGAGATGCACTTATTACTGAGAAATTGTTCCTGGGGCACCCAGAGCAATATTTCTTAACCTAAAGCTGTCAAGTCAGTATTGCCCAAAATATGGGCTTCTTCAGTCATTGTTGCTCCCCGCAACGTGGGGCTCTGAGACTCAGTTTAGTCGTTTGTTGGGATACTTCCTGAGACTGGTTAGGCCAGCACAATCTGATTTCTTTCTTTTTGCTCATTCCAGGAAGTGATGAAAAGGCAGAACAAGCACTAAATCACTTCTATTCCATATGTTCAAAGGCTGGTTTTAAGTTACTTTCTGTGCAACAGTTGAGCCTAAATTTACTTGATGTGAATATAAAAGTTTCTCTGTGCAAACATATTGGGCTTATTAGAGACTCTCCCAGGGTAGGATAGCAGTTTGGATTATGTAGCAAAACATTTCAAACCAAGTACTATGTGCTAATGGTTTATATAAATGTGATGATAAGATAAAAGGGGCTTTTGGAGTTATGCTTGAAGATACTAATTAAATTCATATCAACAAGTCAACGTATTGGTCTCATATGGATTTGAGCACTTTGGAAATGCTTTTGTTTTGATACAATTAATTAAATTCACACATTTTGCTGATATTGAATAGTCACCTTAAAACACAGATGGCAGAAGTTGAAGCTTTGAACAGCACTTTTGAATGCATTTCTGTGATGCCGAGTAAATTAGAATAGTTTTTCCTTTCAAGGAGCTAATTGCCTCAAATTTTCAACATTTCACGGCAGATAGTAAACAGTTGATTCTTTCTCAACAAATGCAATCCAAATGATGCATGCTTTTACTTAACTGTTACAGGCTTAACTGCAGTTTTAAATTATTCTCATTGCAGAGGCAATAAAGCATTTCAGTAAATATGTCTCAGAGGAGAAGTTAGAAAGAAAAAGCACAAGTATTCCCAGTAGCCACTGTTCAGGTCACTGTTTGAAACTACAAGGCACATGTCAAAGAATTATGACCTGCCACGGGCAGAATTTTTCAGTTAGGAGTTTATAAATATCTCAAGGGCTTGAAGAAATGACTCCAAACAGAAAATGAGTAAACCCTACAGGAATACTTCATTTGAAAACTAAATATCTGTGGCCTTGTCTTGTCAACAAAATTGGATTTCTCTCTGTTATTATGTTGTTTCTACTTATGATTGCATCATAATGAAAATCTAGGGAGAAAAGCACATGTGTGGAGTCTTTAGCATGGCTGTGCCTTAGCAACAGAAGCTACTTGACAGAATGAAGGAGTGCGCTTCCTGCCAGTCCTTCTCCTTGTCCTTGGCTTCTCAAATCATGAGTTGCAAATGGTCAAAAGGATTTGTTCATTTTTCCCAGCTTGAAAAAGTAATCTGCACTTTAGAACACTAAGATGGAGAATTGAATTTGCTTCAATAGATGTTGATCTAGTGATGATTGTGTGCAAAGCCCTGCACTTGGTGCTGCAAGGTGGTGGGAAAGAGGCAGGGTGGTAGATGTGACAATGATGAAGAGATGAGTGAGAGATGGTGTCTACCCTCTTGAATAATAGCTAACATTTAGTGAATATACCCTATGCCGCAGACACTGTGCTAAGCACTTAAAATCACTTAATGTAATGACTCTGTAGGAAGGTGCTATTTGTATACACATTATACAGATGATAAAACTGAGGCTCAGAGAAGTTAAGTAACTGCTGTTGCTTCTCATTCACGTTTGCTGCCACATCTTCTTCACCAACTAACTCTGCAACACCCCAGGGCTTAGTCTTTGGCTCTCTTGTGGTCTATACTCACTCTCTTGATGATCTCATTTAGTTTTGTGGCTTTAGATACCACCTATCTTTTTTTAATAGGCATCTCAGATTTTACAGGTCCTAAATGGAGATCCTGATCTTCCACCTCCTTGAGGAGTGCTCCTTCCCTTGTCTTCCCTGTCTGAGCTGATGGAAACTTCATTCTCCCTGTGCTAGGCTAATTTTTTTTACATCTTTTACATATATCTAGAATCTGACTACTCTCCATCTTCAAGGCTGCCATTTTGGCCTGAGCCACTGTCTTCTATTGCCTGAATGACTACTGTAGCTTCTTAACAGGCCTCTCAGCTTCTTTCCTGATGGTTATTGCTGTGTAATAAATTACTACAAACTTAACAGCTTAAAATACTCATGTATTATCTTGCAGTTTTGTAAATCAGAAGTCCAGAGGGCTCAGATGGGTTCTCTGCTTAGAGTTTCACAAGGGTGAAGTCAAAATGGCAGCCAGGCTGGGCTTTTTCTTGAAAGTGGGGGCAGAATCCACTTCCAAGCTCATTTGTGCTGTTGGGCAAATCCAGACACTTGTGGCAGCTGTAGGTCGGAGGCCTGTTTTCTTTCTGGCTGCTGGCTGGGGATCACTCTGGAACCCCAAAAGCTCCACACATTTCTTCTCAAGCAGTCCTCTCCATCTTCAAAGCCAGCAATGGCACATCATATTCCCCTTGTGCTTCAGATCCATCTAACTCCCTCTTCTGCTATCAGCTGGAGAAAACCCTCTGCTTTTGAAGGGCTCGCATGATTGGGTCAGGCCCAACCAGGTCATCTCCATACCTTAAGGTCAACTGACTTGGAACTTTAGTTATTTCTGTAAAATCTCTTCAGAGCTGTACCCAGATCAGCATTTAGTTGAATAAACAGGAAACAAAAATTGGCCGGGGGGGGGGTGCGAGGTGGGGGAATTCATATTTAGAATGCTGCCCATAAAATAAAAAAAAGAATTAATATTAGAATGCTGCCTACCATACCTTTCTTCAGTTTTTTTCTCCACTCAGCAGCCAGTGTAATCCTGTTCAAATGTAAGCAGATCCTGTCATTTCCATACCCACACTCCTTTAGTAGCTCCTGATCTCCTTACCATGTCCAAAGCCAAACTCTTCATCATGCCCCACAAAGCCCTAACGATCTGGAGTGTGCCCCTTATCACTCTGACTTCTTCTTCTACTTTCTCTCTGTCATTTACCTTCCTCCTCACTTGCTTTCCCTCTGGACATAAATGAATGCTCCAAACACGATCCCACGTCAGGGCTTTTGTATATGCTGTTTGGTCAGCTTGTGATGACTCTCTCCTTGGTAAGTACTTACCTTAATACTTCTATTCAATTTGCACCTTCTCAATAAGGTCTTCTTTGACAACTTTTTTGAAATTGCACCCTACTCCATACTCCCTAAGCCCCCTTCCTGCTTTAGTTTCTTCCAGATCCTTTATTACTGTCTAACATAAACTATGTAAATACACAAAATATGTTTTACATTTCAATCTTGTTTATTGCCTTTTTCTTAGAATGTAAGACCCACAAGGGACTTTGTTCACTGGTGTATCCCTAGCACCTAGTATGTCTGGAATGGAGCAGGCACTCAATAAGTACATGTTAAAAGAATGAATCAGTGAGCTTGCCCAAGGTCACACATACTAGTAGTAAGTGACAGAGTTGGAATTTGAACATGAAACATATACCACCTCCCTGGAGCTTAGAATCCAATGGTAAAGGTTAGGATAAATGAAGTTAGGACTATAGTATAAAATGCTCTGAGGAAAATGCCATAGAGAAGATGCAAACCAAAGATTGTAGAATTTTCAAGGGTAGAGAAGTCATACCTGGCTGTGGTGATCACAGATGAAACAGAAGGGGAAAAGAAAGAGATACAGAGGATAAGCAGTGTGGAAATGGAGGCAGAGATTGGTAAAATAAAGCCACAAACTAAGGAAAGACAAGGAATGCCGGGCAGCCACAGTGAGTGTGGCTTTGCTAACACCTTGGTTTCAATCTTGAGGTCTTTATAACTGTGATAGAATGAAGTCATGTTGTTTTAAGTCACCACGTCTGTGGTAATTTGTTGTGGCAGCCCTGTGAAAACACTGAAAGAGATTTGAAGGATGAGTAGGATTGCTGTGGATTCTGTGCTGCACTCCTTCAATTCCCTGTCAGGTTCAAACGACTCGTTTACCCAGCTCCTGGGGTTCTGTGGGTTGCCAGTCTTCAGCTGCCAGCCCTTTATAGGAACTATTTCTGCTAAAGAGGGGAACTTGTCCAAAGCAACGTCTCTGTCCTGCAGATAGACTGCATCCAACGACTGTTCAACATGGGGGTTGTATTAGTTATCAATAGATGCATAATAAATTATCACACTTAATGGCTTAAAACAACACATATTTATTATCTCACAGTTTCTGTGGGTCAGGAGTCTGAACATAGCTTTACTGAGTTATCTGCTTAGGGTCTTACAAGGCTACATTCAAGGTATCAACCAGGCCACATTGTCATCTGGAGGCCCATCTGGGGCTGAATTCACTTCTAACCTCAGGTTTTTGGCAGAATTCATTTCCTTACTGTTGTAGGGCTGAGGCCCCTGGCTTCTGCTTCTTGCTGAATATTGGCTGGAAGCTGTCCTTAGCTCCTAGAGGCCATCAGACAGTCCCATGTCACATGGGCTTTCTCAACTTGGATATTTCATCAGTCCAGCAAGTAGAGTCTCTAGAATGACTTTGGTAGCAAGATAGTCTTATGCAGCATAGTATAATCATAAAACTGACATCCTAGTTCCTTTGCTGTATTCTGTTGATTAGGAGCAAGTTACTAGGTCCAGTACATGAACACCAGGAGGCAGGGAGGATTGGGGGAGCATCTTAGAGTCTGTTTGCCACAGGAGTACAAAGGCTGGGTTCCCTTGTCTCAACTGGAGGCAACTGTAAACGGCCAATCCTGGGTTTTTATCTTTTTGTGAGCTTAGTTGTGGCATTGTGTGATCACAGTATGATCCAGATTTTCCCTGTGCCCACTGCAACTTCCTTTCCTTCCATTCCACAGGTTGATCCGAGCAGCATTCCTTTATAAATGACCTTCACTGTCATTTCCATCTCAGAATCTGGGGAACCATATTTGTGGCAAGGATTTTCATAGGTTGAGGTGAAGAGGCTTTTGGAGGATATTCCAGGATGAGGGAACATACTAAAATATTGAATAAAAATGTAGAATCTGTGGGTGAGGGAAACAATGGAATATCCAATTAGAATGATTAAAAGAAAAGGATGGAATGTGAGGTTAGAAATTCAGGCTGGGGCCACTGTGTGGAGGACCCTAAAAGGCATGCTCAGAAGAGTGAGGCAGTGGGAAACCCTGGAGGGTTTTGAACAGAAGACATTAGCACCAGGCTTTGATGATGATTCTGACACAAACTGTTTCAAATACTTTAGGAGAGCCTTATATCTGTTAAAAGAATGATCTAGTAAAAATATACAAAGTGGCTTCCAGGGGAGTTCCTCTCATGCATGTAGGGTTAGAGTTTTCTCTCTTAGGGACAGAATGAAGCTTATGGCTGTTATTGGTTGAACTGGAATTCATATGTTGAAATCCCAACCCCCAGTACTTCAGAATGTGACTCTGTTTGGAGATAGGGTCTTTTTGTAGGGATAATGAAGTTAAGATGAAGTCAGTACACTTCTCAAAAGAAGACATTTATGCAGCTAACAAACATAGAAAAAAAAGCTCAACATCACTGATCGTTAGAGAAATGCAAATCTAAATCACAATGAGATACTATCTCATGCCAGTCAGAATGGCAACTATTAAAAAGTAAAAAAAACAACAGATGCTGGCGAAGTTGCAGAGAAAAAGGAACACTTTTACACTGTTGGTGGGAGTGTAAATTTAGTTTAACCATTGTGGAATACGGTGTGGCAATCTCTCAAAGCCCTAGAGGCAGAAATTTAACCCAGCAATTCCATTACTTGTTATATACCCAAAGCAGTAGAAATTATTCTATTACAAAGATACATGCACGTATATGTTTATTGAAGCACTATTCACAATAGCAAAGACATGGAATCAACTCAAATGCCCATCAGTGACAGATTGGATAAAGAAAATGTGGTACATATACATCATGGAATACTATGCAGCCATAAAAAGAAACAAGATCATGTCCTTTGCAGGGAAATGGATGGAGCTGGAAGCCATTATCCTCAGCAAAATAACACAGGAACGGTAAACCACCACATGTTCTCACTTTTAAATGGGAGCTGAACAATGAGAACACATGGACACAGGGAGGGGAACATCACACACTGGGACCTGTTAGAGAGTGGGGGTGGGAGAAGGGAGAACATCAGGAAGAATAGCCAATGGATTCTGGGCTTAATACCAAGGCGATGGATTGATTGGCGCAGTAAACCGCCATGGCACATACTTAACCTGTGTAACAAACCTGCACATCTTGCACATATACCCTGGAACTTAAAATAAAAGTTGAAGAAAAAAAGATAAAGGAAGCAGTCTGGGCCCTAATCCAATTATGACTGGTGTTATTGTAAAAAAGAGAAATTTGGCACCCATCAACAGATAAAGAACATGTGGTACATATGTACCACGGAATACGATGCAGCCATTAAAAGGAATGAGATAGTTTATTTTTGCAGGGACATGGATGAAGCTGGAAGCCATCATCCTCAGCAAACTAACAAAGGAACAGAAAACCAAATACCGCATGTTCTCACTCAGAAGTGGGAGTTGAATAATGAGAACACATGGACACAGGGAGGAAAGCAACACACACCAGGGCCAGTCAGGGGCTAGAGGGTGAGGGGAAGGAGAGTATTAGGACAAATAGCTAATGTATGTGGGGCTTAAAACCTAGATGATGAGTTGATAGGTGCAACAAACCACCATGGCACATGTATACATATGTAACAAACCTACATGTTCTGCACTTGTATCCTGGTACTTAAAGTAATGTAAAATTTTTAGAAAGGGAAATTTGGGCGTGTGCGCGCAAACACACGCAGAAGGAGAATATCATGTGAAGATGAAGGCAGAGATTGGAATGATGAAGCTGCGAGCTGCGGAACAGTGAGGATTGCTGGCCATCACCAGAAGCTAGGAGAGAGGCGTGGAGCAGTCCGCCTCAGAGGTCTCCGAAGGAGTCAACCCTGCCAGCACCTTGGTTTCAGACTTCTGGCCTCCAGAACTGTGAAACGACAAATTCCCATTGTTTAAGTCACCCAGTTTTAGGCATTTAGTTATGGAAGCCCTAGCAAACTAATACAATAGCTCTTTTTCCTCAGTTTCGTGGCTGTGAGCTCTGTGAGAAAGAGACCATGTCTGTGATTGCTCACTGTATCAGTTAGGATGCTTCAGGCTTCAAACAACACAAAATTTAACTAAAAGTAGTTTGACACATAACAACATTTATTATTTCACATGAGAATATCAGAGGTAGGGCTGTCCCAGAATGGATTAACTCAACAGCTTCATGTTGTCAGGGCTTAAGTTTAGCTACCTTGCTCTGGTTTCAGGGCTTGAGATCTTTGGGACCACTCAGTTCATCCTAAGTCGAGATAGAATCCACGCAAGGGATGGTTTACTTTCACTTCATGCTTATGCTGCCTGTTATCTCGTCTTTTCAGGTCCCAACTCTAGATGATGGGTGGTTTTTAGGGCCCCCAACCTTTGCAGACCCTGTATTCCACATTTTTTTTCTCTCTAATATTGGTGAAAGCCCCATGGACTAAAGTGGATCAAATACCTCTCTGGGTTTCCTGATTCAACCCTGTTTCTAAGTTTGGTAATTCTCCACGCTTTCATTATTTCTTTGATAATTATAGAAATGTGTTCTTTTAAAAATATTGTCTTTTCTGTTTTCTTTAGCAGAAAGGCAGGTCTGAATTAACTCATCTTTAATGATCAAAAATGGAACTCTATCTTTTTAGATTTTATCACTAAAACAAAAATTATACAAGCTACCTCAGTAACCCCCCTCCCAAGAAGGAACTATTGTTTTGAATTTAGTTTACATAATTTCACACATTTGATACACAGGTGCATATTCTCAAACAATGCATGGTACTGTTTATAAATGGCATTATACTATATTTTTCTGCAGCTTTCTTTTTGTCCAGTATGTTTTTGGTATTTTGTTATGCTAGAGACATAGTATATTAATTATACTTGTCTCATGTATTCCTTATATAATTGCACCACAATTATTCATTCTCCTCTTGATGGACATTGGGGTTATTTGCATTTTAAAATGTGCAGCCTGGTCCAGGCCAAAATATTTGTATTTGACTCAACAAAGATGAGAAAGCAATGCCTCTCAGGCAAAGAAAAGGCTTAGATGAAAGTTCCATGCTCAGAAATGTCTCAAGGTAAATTAAAAATTCTCAGTTGACAAATGAAGATCAGCCGGGCGCGGTGGCTCACGCCTGTAATCCCAGCACTTTGGGAGGCCGAGGCGGGTGGATCACGAGGTCAAGAGATCGAGACCATCCTGGTCAACATGGTGAAACCCCGTCTCTACTAAAAATAAAAAAAAAAAAAATCAGCTGGGCGTGGTGGCGCATGCCTGTAATCCCAGCTACTCAGGAGGCTGAGGTAGGAGAATTGCCTGAACCCAGGAGGCGGAGGTTGCGGTGAGCCGAGATCGCGCCATTGCACTCCAGCCTGGGCAACGAGAGCGAAACTCCGTCTCAAAAAAAAAAAAAAAAAAACAGCGACAAATGAAGACCAGAACTTGATATATCTACAACACGCTTTGAGTAAAAATTTGATCGCGCATGATGAAGGAAGTGGGGGCCCCCATCCTTATCCAAAGGTCCTAAGTGTCCACTGGTACGTGGTACTGGGTTAGACAGAGGACAGAACTGGTTATGTGGCTGTGGTACTAGACCTCCGGGTGGTGGGGGTGGCAGGGGAGCTGGCTGTTGAGATGGCTTTGCTGCTGCAGCGTACACAGACCTTGGTTCCAGAGATGGGTCATCATGTGTAAGTCTCTTTGCTTCATTTTCCTTACCCATATTGATGTTTTGCAGTCTTTTAATGGACTTACTCCTTTTTGATAAACTTTAAAATCCTTTGCCTCTCTTCATACTGCTTTTTCATCCTTTGCTTTTTTCCTAACACTTTCTTATCAAAATTTTCAAACATCCAGCAAAGTTGAAAGAAATTTACAACGAACAACCACATGGTACCATTGGATTTTATAATGAACATTTTGCTATTTTTGCTTCATTATCCATCTGTCCATCTATTAATGTCTCTTCCCATTTATCCATCCATCTTTTTTTTTTTTCTGATGTATTGGAAAGCAAGTTGCAGGCATTAATATACTTTACCTCTAAATTCTTCAGCATGAATATTGTTAAGTTCAATATTGGTTATTTTTCTAATTGAAGTAAAATTCACATACAATGAAATGCAGTGATCTCAAGAGGACTATTCTATAAGGTCTGATAAATGGGCACGCTATATAATCCTAACCCCTATCAAGATACAGAACATTGCCAACAGCCCAGAAAGCATCCCCATGCTCCTTCCAAGTCAATCTCTTCCTTCACCCTCCACAGGTAACATTGTTCTGGTTTTTCTACCATACATTAGTTACTTTTTATAACTTTTATTTGGAAATAATTTCAAACTTAGAGAAAAGTTGTAAGAATAATAATACTGCGAAGACTATCCAGATACTCTTCACCCAGATCCATCTCTCATTGACATTTAACTAATTTGATTTGGCATTTGCTTTCTTTCTTTGCATATAGATTTTTTTTTTTAACTTGGCATGATGGTATGCCCCTGTAATCCCAGCTACATGGGAGGCTGAGGCAGGAGAGTTGCTTGAGCCCAGGACTTTGAGACTAGCCAGAGTAACATAGTGAGACTCATGTCTCTAAACTTTTTTTTTTAAACAAAAATAACAGATTTTTTTTTTCCTGAAGCACTTGAGATTAAGTAGCATGGAACCATAGATTAGTTTTGCCCCTTGTAGAAGTTCATAGAACTTCACACAGCATGACTTTGGTTTTTAAATTTTTATGAAAGTAATATATTCACATAGTTAAAAGAATCAATAGTATGGAGGGAGGCTTTAATGAAAAACAGCAGTTCCTTTTAACCATTCCCACCATTCTGTCCTTAAGAGTCAATCTCTTTTTATTCTTTTAAATACTCCTTGTGGTAGTTACTTCCTCATTCCTAAAATAGTGTTATATTGTTGTTTTTGTTTCAGCAATTTTAGGCATTATCTAGTCAGTTTACATTATGATAGATCCATTCATTATTATTATTCACTCATTAATCCTTTCATTCAACAAATATTTTTCTGGGTGAACCACATTTTTATTTCACCTCAGTAAATATCTAGAGGTGGGATTGCTAGGCCATATAGTCAGAGTATGTTAAACTTTGTAAGAAACTGACAAACTAATTTGCAAGGGATATGTGCCATTTTGCATTCTCATCAGCAATATATGAGAATTCCAGTTGCTCTGCATCCTCATCAGGTTTTGTCAACATTATCAATGTTAGCCATTTAAATAGGTATGTGGTGATATCTCATTGTGGTATATATTTTTATATCTCCAATGACTAATGATGTTGAGCATGTTTTTAATGTGCTTATAGTCATCTCTAAATAATTTTTGGTGAAATGTCTATTCAAGTATTTTACCCATGTAAAAAACTTTATTATCTTATTAATTTTCTTATTGTTGAGTTTTAAAAGTTTATTGTATATTCTAGAAACAATTTCTTGTCAGGTGTGTGGTTTTCAAATATTTTCTCCCAGTCTGTGACTTGTCTTTTAAGTCACTTAACAGTATCTTTTGCAGAGGAAATACTTATAATTTTAATGAAGTCCTATTTATTATTTTTTTCTTGAATTGATAATGCCTTTGGTGTTGTATTTTAGACTAATTGCCAAGCCCAAGGTCACAAAGATTTCTCCTATGTTTTATTCTAAAAGTTTGTATAGCTTTGTGTTTCATATTTAGGTTTATGATCTATTTTGAACTAATTGTTGTATAAGGCGTAAGCTTCAGATATAAGTTAATTTTTTTTCGCAAATGGATGCATACGGTTCCGTTGGCCATTTAGGGTTTTCTTTGGCCCAAAATTAATTGGTCATATTTGTGTGAGTCTACTTCTGGACTCTGCATTTTGTTCTATATGTTCTATATATTTGATCTATATTTTTATCCCTTTTTTTGGAGGTAACCACTATTACTCCTGCGTATTTTTCCAGAGATATTCTATGCATATGTAACTATATATGTAAGTATATTTATTTGTTTTTCTTTTTTGAGCCTATTGAAATAGTCACATAATTTAAACATAGTTTTACACTTTGTGTTTTAAAAATTTAGCCTTATATCATAAAAGGGGTCTATGTCAGTTCAGTCCAATTAGAACTATCTCATTTATTTTAATGATTGCATAAAATTCCACTGTGTGAGTATAACATAATTAACTTATTTTTTGACACATCTGCCTCTGTTATTGGATAATGACTTTAAAACAATTGTTTAGCCTGGATAATTTTTAAAAAAATTGTAGCGACGTGGTCTCACCATGTTTCTCAGGCTGGTCTGAATCTCCTGGGCTCAAGTATTTCTCCTGCCTCAGCTTACCAAAGTGCTGGCTTACGGGTGTGAGCCACTATGCCCGGCCAGCCTTTTATTTTTATAGCAGCCCTAGCAAGCTAATACATTTACTATAATCAGGTTTTCTAGAACTTGCTGCAAAAAAATAGTCCCAATTCATGTGATGGGCAAGGTCAGATATATATATATATATATATGCACACACACACACATACTCGTGTGTGTGTGTGTGTGTGTGTGTGTATTGAGTATCCATAAAACAAAATGCTCCAAAATCAAAAGCTTTTTGAGCACTGACATGATGGTTAAAGGAAATGCCCATTGGAGTATCCTGGATTTTAGATTTTTAGATTAAGAATGTTCAACCAATAAGTATAATGCAAATATTCCCAAGTCTGAAAACATCCCAAATCCCAAACACTTCTGCTTCCAAGCGTTTTGGATAAAGGATACTCAGCCTTTACACACACAAACACACACACACACACACACACACACACACACACACACACATTCTCTCTCTCTTTCTCTCTCTCTCACACACACACACACACACACACACATTCACACACAGGCATATCCAACCCTATTCTTCTCCCTTTAGTGGTTTCTGGGCTGATGATTTTCAGTGTGATTGCAGGGATATTGGATTTCAAGGCTACTGTTGAGCTGAGGAGAGCGGTACGGGAATAAGGTTGGTTAAAATGCCTCAAAGCTCACTCTTTTACAGAAACTCAACCATTTTTCTTGAATAAGAAAATCCCCAGATTTCTGAAGGCCCTTGGTTAATTTCCAGGGTTCTTAAAATGTTGATTCTGACAAATTATTTTCCAGTGTTCTCATTGCTTCTATGGAGAAAATTTTTGGAGATCTTTATTTCACCATTCCTACTGATGTCACTTGGGAGATTTTCATAAAACAGGTTTCTTTCCTGCATATTTTATTCTTTCTAAGTTTGGGTTCCATTATTTTCATTTTGTTTGTTTTCTTGTTTAATTTTGGAGGTCTTTCTCAAATTTATTCATTCATTCAACAAATATTAGGTGTCTAAAAAGTGTCAGATACTTCATGTGAACAAAATTAAAACGAAGACCATACTATCATGGAGTTTAAATTCTAGTGGAATGTAATAATATAATGTTAGATGATGTCTGCTGAGTGCTGTAAAGAAAAGTAAGGCAAGTTATGGAGAACAAGAGAGAGATGCAGATGTTGTTTACTGATAGGTACAAAGGTACTGACATAAAATGATATTTGATATAATTAAACAGCCAGAAGACCAGTGTAAATTGAGTGTACTGAGCAAAGGGAAGAGTAGTAAGAAGTGGATTTGGAAAGGAAAGGCCCTTGTGGGCTTGGAAATGGACTTTGGCTTTTACTTTGATCAAGGGAGGAACCCACTGGAGGCTTTTTGTAAAGAAGAGTGACATCATTCGGATATGCCTCAAAAGTCCAACCAATGGTTCTGTTGAGAATGGACTGTAAAAGGGTGAGGGTGGAAGATGGGAAACCAGTTGTGAGACTGTTGCAACAATCCAGGTGAGAGATAAAGGTGGCCTAGGTGAGGGTTGTGGAAATGGAGGTGATGATAAATAGTAGGATTCAAATATCTCATGAACCTTGGCTGTCTGTATGTATTTAAAAGTGAGGCACAGAAGCATTTACTGAAAATCTGTCTGTGGTTGAAGATTGTTGACTGGTAGTCTACAATGAAGAGTGGTTAGACAAGGAGCCAGACTTTTCCACTGGGACCCTCAAATATCATATGTAAGTATGTAGACATCTTTTTGGCTCAGATAGGTCATTTTCCTCAACAATATTCCTTCCATATCTTGGAGCAAGTTGGGAGATAAGCTTGGTGGAGAACTTGGGAACGAAGGTGGGCCCAGCCTCACAGGTTCAGGAGCAGACATTCAAGACATCTCCTTGTTTTAAGCTATAAGACTTACCCCCTGCTCACCAGCATAGCTGGTGTCTTTTAAACCCTTGACATCTTCATTTAATATCAACTTCATTTAATGTTTCCAGAAATAAAACTTAGTTTCTTTCCTGGATGCTTACGATGAGGGTGGGAACCTCAGAGAATATTTAGTCCATATACAGATATTCACCCAATGTCCTATTTTCTGCTCTGCACTTCAGACCTGCCTTATTGGTGCCTCTCAGGTTTTAAAGAGCAAATCAACTGGCTATGTTCTGCAGCCTTCTCTGTAGGCATTTAAAGTTGTAGCATTCTCCTCTCTGTTTTACTTCCAAAAATTGTTGAAGTTTTTCACCCAATGATGTCTTCTTTCTTAATCTTTTGGGTCTTATGTGTTTGTGCCTCTTAAAAATTCATTTGCTGTCATTTTGGGAACACTTGGGAGGGAAAGGAGATAGATACGTGCTGTCAACCGCATCTTTAACCAGGTAAATATAATTTGTTCACACTCAATACGACCCTCTGTATATTTGGATTTCCTTTCCCTACACTGAGAACCATTGATACATTGGGCATCTAGCATCGAATTTTAGGGTTCTACTTTAGTGACAAACAGACATGAGTTCGATTTCCACTTACACTATTTACTAGTTGTGTGATCATGGACAAATCGCCTAAGTTGCTTGGGCTGCAATTTCTTCATGTTTAAAATATTATATGTGTGTGTGTGTGTGTATACATAGATACATGTATATGTATTAATTATTCACATCCATTTTAAACATGAAGAAACTGAGGGTTCTGGGGATCTGTTGTATAGCACAATCATTATGGTTAATAATGCCATATTGTTTGCTTGAAATTTGGTAAGAGAGCAGATCTCAAATGATCTTTTTTTTTTGTATGTACTAGATTAAACTAGTGCAATTTTATTAAATTTTGGGATATACATTTTCAATTTGCTACTGTAACAAAGGGAATTAGACAATACATTCTGTCATATTGTTCATAAACTTCACAACGAGACTATGATAGTGCCATGGAAGAGAAGAGTTTCAGTTTTAATTCCACTTTACAGCTAATAACCAGTATTTATGGTTTCTCATCTGTCAAGCACTATTCTAAGCTCTTTTAAAATATTCGGTCTTCACAGTCCTATAGGCCATTATCTCCATTTTACAAAACAAAGATTCAAGTAAATTATCCAAGGTTACAGAGCCACTGCTGCAATCAGGCTTTAAATGTTTCTATGCACTGGTCTTAATCACTGCCTCTTAAATCAGATGCAGGCCAGTACCCAGCACCTAGGAGGATGTGTGAATACCTCCTATTCACTCAACCTGACCTTGTCTTTAGTGCTTCTCTGTCGGTCTTAAAATTCCTCCTGCACCCCTGCCTCCATCTGCAGATCTTCAAGGTAAACCTTTCCACTTTTACCATAAGTCCAAATCCTTGTTTCCTCTGAACTGGTTCCAGCCTTTAAAATGCCCTATTCCCCACATGTTAAAAATATAAGAAGCCCTCACTGTGGTACCTGTTAGCCTTTTATGTCATGGTACCCTAATCAAGGCAGGCCAATCACCTCCAACACAGCTGCTCCAACTTACCTCAGTTTATACTTACTATTCCAAACTGCCTCTGCTGCCACTTGAGCTCACTCTTGCACATCCTTTCCAACTGCATACAGCAGTCTACACCACAAACTCATGTTTGATTTCATACAATCTCGTTGCTTTCTTGTTCTGCCCGCTGTGGGCTTAACCATACCCTCCTCTACTACTTAGTATAAACCCTGCTCCCAGGCCTCCATTAACTTGCACACTCAAGCTGATTACATACATATATTTAACAGTACAGTTTTACACAGAATGCTAAGAGCACTTTTCTTCATATTTTACAGAAGGGCTTGAAACATACGGACTTTCTATTAGTAACCATACGATAGCACATCCAAATCTAATTCCTAAATAGATGATGCATGATAATTTGTTTGGAATTTAAAGGCTTAATGGCAATAATCAGGGAAGGAAAAGTTTATTTCACACAACTGACCAAAAAATAAATTCAAGAAATAGTGAATAGAATTTAATATGGTCTCATGCGCCCTGAAGGAGGGGGTGCCCGATTTGGAGGGGTAATTGCTATGTCCAAGTAATCTCCTATCTGGAACTTCTGTGACTGCAGCGTCATGGAATCATCAGTCCCCTTTCTGCCAGACATGGTGCTGCCAATCTCCTTAACTCGATAACCAGGTCTTTTAACAACTGTAAAAACGATTGCAAAATTGAAGTGAGTGCCCTTCTTTCTAGCTTCTGGGTAGACTTCTTTTACTAAGCTTGTCAGTTCTTTCAAGGTTGCATCCATCCAAGTGTAGATCTGCAACTTGCTGGACGGTACGTTTCACCGGGAGAACTCGTCCATTCGGTGGTGGCAGCCGTTGTTGGTGGTGAAGACCCGCAGCAGCAGCGGGCATGTCTTCTCGCGGTCGATTGGCTTCTCTGGCTCCTTCTTAATTTCCTCCTGGGTAACGCGCGATTCCACCGCCATCTTCCTCCTACGGCCCGCGAGACGCTCCTCAAATGATCTTAAGACACACACATAATGACAACTATGTGTGGCAAATGATGTGTTAATTAATTTGATTTTGGTAATTATACAATATACACATATATGAAATCATGTTGTATACCTTGAATCTATACCATTTTTATTTGTCAATTATACCTCAATTGAGTTGGAAAAAAATTGGAGTGATTATTATACCACATTAAATAGATGTTACAAATGCCTAATGTGCTAAACTATGTAATAGTTTAGCTTAATATGCTAAACTATCTCTTACCACAGGCTGATCCATGCTCAATAAATAGTATATATTTCACTTAGCATAATGACCTCCAGTTTCATTCATATTGTTGCAAGTGAAGGGCCAAAAAAGACAAACATGCCATGTTCTCACTTATTTGTAGGATCTAAAAGTCAAAACAATTGAACTCATAGACATAGAGGGTAAAAGGATGATTACCAGAGGCTGGGAAGGGTAGTGGGAAGGTTGAGGTGAAGTGGGGATGGTTAATGGGTACAAAAAAATAGAAGGAATGAATAAGATCTACTATCTGATAGAGCAACAGGATGACTATAGTCAATAATAAATTAATTGTACCTTTAAAAATAACTAAAAGAGTGTAATTGAATTGTTTGTAATACAACAATTTGTTTGTAATACAATAAATACTTGAGAGGATGGACACCCCATTTTATGTAATGTGATTATTATACATTGCAGTCCTGTATCAAAACATCTTGTGTACCCCATAAATTTATATACCTGTAAAATTAAAAATAAAAATTAAAAAAAATAAACTTCTTATCTAAACTCATCCTTCTGCTGGGAGGGAGAATAATTTGGTGGGCATGAGGTGTGCTTACATTCCTTAATCTATGATGCCTTAAATTGTGTCTGTTTATAAATAAAAGAAGATCTTTTCAGTAGGAGGTATGAAGATTGCCTAGTTAATCTTACCACATAGTGAACACTGATCATCTTTTTCATTTGGTCGTTCATTCTTTACTTTATTCATTTAACATTTGCTGAGCTCTTACCATATGCCAGGCACTACAATAGATGCTGGGAGACAGCACAGGCAACACTCAGCAAAGCAGTTAAACAGGGTTCTTGTCTTCAAGGATATAGCAGTCCAGGGGTAGATAGACAAGGAAGGGTGATTTTGAAACAATGTAATTGTGCTATGATGCAACAGGTGATGTTGTGATTCAGTAACTGTTTGATGTCTCTTTTTCACTATAAAAAGACGTCGTCTATCTTTTTTATTGCTATTGTCCTGGTGTCTAACATTGTTCTTGGCACATGAGAGGTGCTAGATAAAACTTTTTTATTGAAAAAATGATGTGTAATGAAAATCTTTCTTTGATAAATGTACATAGAAAATGCTGTATTGACAATTTTACCTTTAAATCTTTTTGTCTTTTTCTTTTTTTATTTTTGAGACGGAGTTTTGCTCTTGTTTCCCAGGCTGGAGTGCAGTGGCGTGATCTTGGCTCCCTGAAACCTCTGCCTCCTGAGTTCAAGCGATTCTCCCACCTCAGCCTCTCGAGTAGCTGGGATTACAGGTGTGCACCACCACACCCAGCTAATTTTATACTTTTAGTAGAAACGGAGTTTCTACGTGTTGGCCAGGCTGGTCCCAAACTCCAGACCTTAAGGTGATCCACCGGCGTCAGCCTCCCAAAATGTTGGGATTACAGGTGTGAGCCACAGTGCCTGGCCATTACCTTTAATTCTTGAGAGGAAAGCATTCTTGCAAAGTGTGTGTGTTCAGTGAGTAAGTGAGTGGTTGAATATTTGGCAAAAGGTGAGCCAAGGATAAGAGTAAGTACAGCACAGTTCAACAAATATTTTCCTGAGGGCCAACCCTGTGCCAGCCATGGTGTAGGGTATGGAGGATACAGAGATGAATAAGACATAGCTTTTGCCCTTAAGGATCTCCAAGTCTAGCTTGAAGACAGACATGTGAACAGTGAATCACAGTGCAATGTGATAAAGGCCATAAATAAAACTCAGATCAGATATGAATCCTAAGCTTGAGGGCTTTGGGTAAGGCTAGAGCCATTAAACATGATCCTGAAGACATGTTCCATTTTCTACAATAAGATTCAGTGGGAAACAATTGCTCAGGGAATCTATTATATATTTTTCAGAGAAAGTATGGAAATCACATTATCGTTAATGGCAATAGAATAGAGAAGAAAATAGAACGAAGAGCAGTATCTAAATAAGCTATCATTATATATGAAATAGAGTCACTTAGTGGTTAAGTGATGTTTGTTAGGAAGTTATCTTGGCAGTTGCTTTTGTAAAAAGAAGATCAAAAGCATACCAAGAATGCCAGTTAATGCCATCATTATTTACTTAGTACAAATTTACAGGAAAATGTGTTTATGAAAATAAAATATCATCTAAAGAATTGAGAGTGATTTTCATCTTTATTGTTGTGTATCACTTTTCCTTTAAAAAGCAAACAAACCTATTTATCACTTTACTATAGGAAACAGTGACTGAATTAATAAAGAAGGTATACTAAGTAAGAAAAATAAATAACTATGGCTTAGAAGTCACTGCTACATCCAAACAACAAGTAGAAAACTAAAAAAAACTAACACATCTTTTTAGATCCATCAGAGAAGTGAGATCATAGGGCAAACTGCTGCAACAAAAGTAGAAGAGACAAGCAGACACAGAGAATCATAACTTACCAGAGCAGAAACCCAAAGGAGGAACCTCCCCAGAAATCAGTTCTGGGGTAGGAAAGCCTTAATCATAATTGAAAAATTGCTGGAGGCTCAGTGTGGACAACTTTCAGAGCTAAAAACCAGGGGGATCTAGTCATAGAGAGACCTATGTTTTGTGAATTTTACCGCCAGGCGTTCTACATGTCCTCACAGTGAATATTTGGGAAAAATCCTTTTTTTCTTCCAGTAGGCGTTAAGGGGAAAGAAACCATTTTGAGATACACCAGAGCATTCTGTTCTTCACAAGGCCAGTCCTCAGAAGAAGCTATTTTTTTCACCAATGTAACCTGCTGGGGTTATATCAAAGCCTAACCTACCTGGGAGAAGAGAAATACTCAGCTCCAGTTCCAGCTCCCTCTAGCTTTCCTCATGTGAAAAAAGAAATACCGGACTCCAGACCCCTCCAGCCATCTTGTCCCACCTAAGAGTTGCTGGGCGATGGTGGAGGAAGGAAGCATGATTGAGAAACACTGGTGAAGTTCACAGACCAGGGGTGCAGGCTCACCAAAAGAGTGAGACTTAATCATAGGATTATAGAATGCTTTCCCTCCTCTCACACCTTACCACTACATTACTAAAGGCCTGTTTCCTACTGTTCCTTTTATCCAGTACATCATGTCCACTTTTCACCAAAAAACTGTGAGGCATACTGAAAGGCAAAGCAGAAACAAAAATGAAACCACAGTTTGAAGAGACTGAACCAACATCAGAACTAGGATCAGATATGGCTGGAATGTTGGAATTATCAGATTAGGAATTTAAAAAAATAGACAACATGCCAGAACAGATGGATAATGTAAACAGAGAGCTAGAAATTCTAAGAAGGAATTTAAAAATGCTCAAGATAAAAAACTATAACAGAAATAAAGAATGCCTTTGATGGGATCATCACTAGACTAAACACAGTGAGGAAAGAATTTGAACTTGGGGACATGGTAATAGAAACTTCCAAAACAGAACAAAGACTGGGGAAAAGATACAGTACAAAATATCTTTAAAAATGTGAGACAATTACAGAAGGTATAGTATGCATAATGGAATACCAGAAGGAAAAGCAAAAGGCAAAGGAATAGAAGCAATGTTTGTAGCAATAATGACTAAACAAAACAAAATAAAACAAGCCTACACCTTGGCGTATCATATTCAAACTGCAGAAAATCAAAGATAAAGCAAAAATCTTGAATGAATCCAGAGAAACCACCTTAACCCTAGAGGGGCAAAGATAAGAATTACATCTGATTTTTCCTCAGAAACCAGTCAAGCAAGAACAAGGAAAAATAAAATTAAACATTTAAAGTGTTGAGAGAAGAAGGCTCACCAACCTAGAATTCCTTACCTTGCCAAATGATCCTTCAAAAGTGGAGAAATAAATACATACTCAGAAAAACAAAAATTGAGGGAATTTATGTCAGTAGACCTGTCTTGCAAGAAATGTTAAAAGAAGTTCTTCAGAGAGATGGAAAATGATATAGATCAGAAATGCAGGTCAATATAAAGAAATGAAGAGCATGGGAGAAGGAATAAGTGAAAATAAAATGAAACCTTTTATTTTTCTTATTCTTAGTTGATCTGACAACAGTTTATTCAACAAAATAATAGCAACAATGTATTTGGTTATGTGCTTGTGTGTCTGTGTGTGTGTGCATTTGCTAGGTATGTTTATATAAAAGGGAAATGAATGACAGTGATGATGCAAGGTACAGGAGTGGGGAGTTAAGAACATTTTGCTATTGTAAGGTATTTGCCATATCGGTGATACCCATTTGGGTGACAGATAGTATAAAGTAATAACTTGTTATTTGAAAGTGGACTTGGATTAGCTGCAAATATGTATTGCAAATTCTATGGTAACCACCAAAAATAGTTGAAAAATTATAACAGATATGTTAAGAAAGGAGAGAAAATGGAATCTCATGAAATACTCAATTAAAACCACAAGAGGCAGGAAGAGTATGAAACACAAAAACAGGAACAAAAAACAAAGGCAACAAGTAGAATACTATAGTAAATATGGCATATATTATAATAATCCAACTGTATCAATAATCACTTTAAATATCAATGGTCTAAATACACCATTTAAAACGGATTTCTGGCCAGCTGCAATGGCTCACACCTGTAATCCCAGCACTTTGGTAGGCCAGGACAGGAGGGTCGTTTGAGGCCAGGAGTTCATGACCAACCTGGGCAATATAGTAAGACCCTATCTCTACAAAAATTTTTAAAATTAGCCAGGTGTGGTGATGTGTGCCTGTAGTCCCAGCTACTCAGGAGGCTGAGGCGAGAGGATCACTTGAGCCCAGAAGGTTGCAGCTGCAATGATCTGTGATGTGATACTCCACTCCAGCCTAGGTGATGGAGCGAGATCTTGTCTTAAATAAATAAATAAATAAATAAATAAATTATGGATTTCACAGAAAGACAAATACCACACGTTCTCACTTATAAATGGGAGCTAAATAATGGATATACATGGATGTAGAGTTTGGAATGATAGACAATTGAGATTTGGAAAGGTGAGGGGGTGAGAGGTGGGTGGGTGAGGAGAAATTACTTAATGAGTACAATATACATTATTTGGGTGATGGATATCCTGTAACCTCAAACTTCACCACTATGCAATCTATGCGTGTAACAGACGTGCATTTGTACCCCATAATGCATACAAATAAAAGAGTTCGTTAGAGTGGATTAAAAAAACCTATGTGTTGTCTACAAAAAACCCACTTTAAATATAAAGATACATATAGATTAAAAGTAAAGAAATAAAGATAAACTATGATAACACTAATCAAAACAAAGTGGAAGACACTATATTAATTTCAAGCAGAGCAGACTTCAGGGCAAGGGAAATTATCAAGGATAAAGAGGGGCATTGCATAATGATAAAGAAGTCAGTACTCAAAGAAGACACAATAATCCCTAATGTATATGCACCTAACAATAGAGCATCAAAGTACATGAAGCAAAAACTAACAGAATTATAAGGATAAATAGATGAATTCAGTGTTATTGTTGGAGACTTAACCGCCTCTTTATCAGAAATGAACAGTTTCAGCAGGCAGAAAATTAGTAAGGACAAAGTTGAACTCAACAGCACTATCATTATGCAATATTTCTAAATCCTTTGCTGTCATTTCAATAATGTTCATAGCATCTTCACTAGGAGTAGATCCTATCTCAAGAAACCACTTTCTTTGCTCATCCATAAGAAGCAACTCCTTATTCATTAAAGTTTTATCATGAGATTGTAGCAATTAGGCTCCCCTTCTAATTCTAGTTCTCTTATGTTTTCTAGCACATCTGCAGCTACTTCCTCCACTGAAGCCTTGAACCCCTGAAAGTCATCCATAAGGGTTGGAATCAGCTTCTTCCAAACTCTTGTTAATGTTAATATTTTGACCTCCACTCATGAATCATTAATATTCTTAATGGCATAAATGGTGAATCCTTTCCAGAAGGCTTTCGATTTACTTTGCCCAGATCCATCAGAGAAATCAATATCTATGGTAGCTATTGCCTTATGAAATGTATTTGCTAACTCATAACACACGAAAGTCAAAATTATTCCTTGATCTCAGGGCTGCATAATGGATGCTGTGTGTAGTAGTCCATTTTCGTACAGTTCTAAAGAACTACCTGAGACTGGGTAATTTATAAAGGCCAGGTGTGGTGGCTCACTCTTGTAATCCTAGCACTTTGGGAGGCTGAGGTGGGTAGATCACAAGGTCAGGAGGTTGATACCAACCTGGCTATCATGGTGAAACCCCGTCTCTTTAAAAAAAAAAAAAAAATATATATATATATATATATATATATATATATATATATATATACTGTATGGAAAAGAGATTTAATTGGCTCATAGTTCCACATGGCTTGGGAGGCCTCAGGAAACTTACAATCACGGTGGAAGGCAAAAGGAAAGCAAGGCACGTCTTACATGATGGCAGAAAGGAGGGGACACTGCCACACACTTTTAAACCATCAGGTGTTGTGAGAACTCACTATTACAAGAATAGCATGGAGGAGACTGTCCCCATGATCAAATTATCTCTCACCAGGTCTCCCTCCAACACTTGGAGATTACAATTTGACATGAGCTTTTAGTGGAGACACAGAGTCAAACCATACCATTGTGTTAGCAGGCATGAAGACAACATTCATCTCCTTGTACATCCCCATCATAGCTCTTGGGTGACCAGGTGCCTTGTCAATGAGCAGTAATATTTTGAAAGAAATCTCTCCTGAGCAATAGATCTCAAGAGTGGGCTTAAAACATTCAGTAAACCATGCTGTAAACATATGTGCTGTCATCCAGGCTTTGTTGTTTCATTTGTAGAGCACAGGCAGAGTCACTTTAGCATAATTCTTAAGGGCCCTAGGATTCTCAGAATGATAAATCAATATTGGCAGGGTGGCTGGCAAGATGACTGAATAGGAACAGCTCCAGTCTGCAGCTCCCAGCGAGATCAATGCAAAAGGTGGGTGATTTCTCCATTTCCAACTGAGGTATGTGGCTCATCTCACTGGGACTGGTTGACAGTGGGTGCAGCCCACGGAGGGCAAGCAGAAGCAGAATGAGCCATTGCCTTACTCGGGAAGTGCAAGGGGTCGGGGAACTCCTTCCCCTAGCCAAGGGAAGCCAAGAGGGACCATGCAAGATTCATAAAACAAGTTCTTAATGACCTACAAAGAGACTTAGACTCCCACACAATAATAGTGGGAGACTTTAACACCCCACTGCCAATATTAGACAGATCAATGAGACAGAAAATTAATAAGGATATTCAGGACTTGAACTCAGCTCTGGACCAAGCAGGTCTAATAGACATCTACAGAACTCTCCACCCCAAATCAACATAACATAAATTCTTCTCAGCACCACATCGCACTTATTCAAAAATTGACCGCATAATTGGAAGTAAAACACTCCTCAGGAAATGCAAAAGAACAGAAATCATACCAAACAATCTCTCAGGCCACAGTGTAATCAAATTAGAACTCAGGATTAAGAAACTCACTTAAAACCACACAACTACATGAAAATTGAACAACTTGCTCCTGAACGACTACTGGGTAAATAACGAAATGAAGACAAAAATAAATAAGTTATTTGAAACCAATAAGAGCAAAGACATGACACACCAGAACCTCTGAAACACAGCTAAAGCAGAATTTAGAGGGAAATTTATAGCACTAAATGGCCATAGGAGAAAGCAGGAAAGATCTAAAATCTGTTAATTAGTGTAATTATCTTCATCAATGTTCTTAGCTAGGTTTTCTGGATAACTTGCTGCAGCTTCTACATTAGCACCTGCTTCTTTACTTTGGACTTTTATGTTATAGAGATGGCTTCTTTCCTTAAACCTCATGAACTTACCTCTTCTAACTTCATACATTTATTTTGCAGCTTCCTAACCTCTCTCAGCCTTCATAGAATTGAAGACAGTTAGGGTCTTACTCTGGATTAAGTTTTGTCTTAAGGGAATGTTGTGGTTGGTTTGATCTTTTATTTAGACCACCAAAACTTTCTCCATATCAGTAATAAGGATTTTTAAAAACTTTCTTATCATTTGTGCACTCTCTAGAATAGCAATATCCAATTCCCTTCAAGAACTTTTACTTTACATTCACAACTTGGCTACCTATTTGGGAAAAGAGACCTAGCTTTTGACCTATTTTGACTTTTGACATGCTTTCCTCACCAAACTTAATCAAATCTAGCTTTTTGTTTAAAGTGAGAAATGTGTGAGTCTTCCTTTCAGCTGAACACTTAGAGGACATTGTAGGGTTATTAATTGGCCCAATTTCAATATTGTTGTGTCTTAGGGAATACGGAGAACTGAGGAGAGGGAGAGAGATGGGAGAACAGCAACCAGAACACACACAACATATAACAATTAAGTTTACCAACTTATATAGATGCAGTTCATGGAGCCCCAAAACAATTACAGTAGTAACCTCAAAGACCACTGATTACAAATCACCATAATAGATAGAATAATAACGAAAATTTTGAAATAATGTGAGAATTACCAAAATGTGACACAGAGACATGAAGTGAGCATATGCTATTGGAAAAATGTCACTGATAGACTTACCCAATGTAGAGTTGCTACTAACATTTAATTTGTAGGAAAACATAATATCTGTGAAGCAAAATAAAGAGAATCACAATAAAATGAGGTTTGCTTATATCAGAAATGAAAGAGAAAATATCAGCACAGTTTCTATGGACATTAAAAGAAAATAATGGCATATTGTGAACAACCCTGTGCCCACAGATTTGATAACCTAGGTGAAATGGATGAATTCTTTAAAAGACATAATCTGCCAAAACTCATACAAATAGAAATAGGCAACCTCAATAGGCCTATATCTATAAAATAAATTGAATCAATAGTTAACACCTTTGAAAACAAAAATTACCAGCTCCAGTTGGGTTCACTGATAAATTTTACCAAACATATAGGTGTGAAAACACACCAATTCTCTACAATTTCTTCCAGAAGATAGAAGCCAAGGGAATACTTCTAACTCATTCTGTGATGTCAGCGTTATGCTAATAGCAAACCTGACAAAGGCATTACAAGAAAAGAAAGCTACGGACCAATATCTCTCATGAACAAAGATGTAAAAATCCTCAATAAAGTATTAACAAATCAAATCCAAGAATGTATAAAAAGAATTATACCCTACAACCCAGTGAGATTTATCCCAGGTATGCAAGAGTGGTTTAACATTTGGAAATCAATTAATGTAATCTATTATATCAACAGGTTAAAGAAGAAAAAAAAATCACCTGATTGTATTAATAGACGCAGAAGAAGCATTTGACAAAATCCAACAGCCATTCATGATAAAACTCTCAGCAAACAAGGAATAGAGAAAAACTTCCTCAACTTGATAAAGAACATCGGCAAAACTCCCACAGCTAACATCATGCTCGATGGTGAGAAATTCAAAGCTGTCCTGCTAAGATCAGAAATAAGGTTAGGATGTTGTCTCCCACCACTTCTTTTCAACATTGCACTAGAAGTCTTAGCTAATGCCATAAAACAAGAAAAGGAAATAAAAGGTATACAGACTAGGAGGGAAGAACTCAAACGGTCTTTTGTTTGCAGGTGACATAATTGTCTATGTAGAAAATCCAAAATAACTGACCAAAAAATTACTGGAACTAATAAGCAATTATGGCAAAGTTCTGGGACACAGGTTAATATACAAAAATCACTTGCTGTCCTATATATCAAAGCAAGTGGAATTTGAAATTAAAAACACATTATCATTTACATTAGCCCTCCCAATATGAAATATTTAGGTATAAATTCAACAAAACTCTAATGAAAAAAAGAGTGAAATAAATAAAGGGATATTCTATGCTCATAGATAGGAAGACTCAATATTTTTTTTTTTTTTTTTTTTTTTTTGAGACGGAGTTTCGCTCTTGTTACCCAGGCTGGAGTGCAGTGGCGCGATCTCGGCTCACCGCAACCTCCGCCTCCTGGGTTCAGGCAATTCTCCTGTCTCAGCCTCCTGAGAAGCTGGGATTATAGGCACACGCCACCATGCCCAGCTGAATTTTTGTATTTTTAGTAGAGACGGGGTTTCACCATGTTGACCAGGATGGTCTCGATCTCTTGACCTCGTGATCCACCCGCCTCGGCCTCCCAAAGTGCGAGGATTACAGGCGTGAGCCACCGCGCCCGGCCAGGAAGACTCAATATTATGAAAATGTCAGTTCTTCCAAACTTGAGCTAAAGGGTCAATGCAATCCCCATCAAAATCCTAGCAATTCCAATGTTGTGGTTATCAACAAACTGATTCTAAAGTTTATTTGGAGAGGCAAAACACCCAGAACAGCCATCTCAATATTGAAAAAGAAGAGCAAAATTAGGGGACTGACACCACCCCACTTCAAGATTGACTATAAAGCTACTGTAATCAAGTACTGGTAAAAGAATAGACAAATAGATCAGTGGAACATAATAGAGAGGCCAGAAATAGACCCATACATATAGTCAACTTATCTTTGACAAAGGAGCAAAGACAGTGCAATAAAGCAAATATAGTTTTTTTCAGCAAATGGTGCTGGAACAACTGGACATGCACGCACATGCATGCAGATAAATGAATGTAGACACAGACTTTATACCCTTCATGAGAATTAACTAAAAATGGATTATAAACCTAAATGTAAAATGCAAAACTGTGAAGCTCCTAGAAGATATCATAGGAAAAAACTTAATTGATCTTAGGTATGGTGGTGACTTTTTAGATACAACACCAAAGCCACAATCCATGAAATAAATAGTTGATAAGCTGGATGTCATTAAAATGAACACTTCTGCTCTACAAAAGACGAGGCCAAGAGAATAAGCAGGGAAATCACAGACTGGCAGATAATATTTGCAAAAGACACATGTGGTAAAGGACTGTTATACAAAAGTTCTTATAAAGAGTTCTTAAAAGTCAACAATTAGAAAACAAACAACCCAATTAAAAATGGGCAAAAAACTTGAGCAGATATGTCAGCAAAGAAAATATACACATGGCAGTTATGGAAATGAAACAATGTACAACATCACATGTCTTTAGAGAATTGTAAATTAAAACAACAATGAGATACCACTCCATACCAATTAGAATGGCCAAAATCCAAAACACTAATAATACCAAATACTGGAAAGGATGTGAAGCAAAAGGAACTCTCATTTATATCTGGTGGAAATGCAAGATGGTACAGCCACTTTGGAAGACACCTTGGTAGTTTTTTTTTTTTAACAAAACTGAACATACTCTTACCACAGGATCCAGCAATCATGCTTTTTGGTATTTGTTAAAATGAACTGAAAGCTTAGGTCCACACAAAAACCTGCACACAATGTTTATGAGAGATTTATCCATAATTGCCACAACTTGAAACTAATGAAGGTGTCCTTTAGTAGGTGAGTGAATACACTGTGGTACATCTAGACAATGGAATAATATTCAGCACTAAAAAGAAATGAGTTGTCAAGCCATGAAGACATGGAGGAAACTTAAACACATATTATTAAGAGAAAGAAGCCAGTCTGAAAAGGCTCCATGCTGTATGATGCCAATTACAAGATATTCTGAAAAAGAGAGAAGTATGGAGGTAATAAAGGGCTCAATGTTTACCAGGTGTTCAGGAGGAGAAAGGGATAAGTAGACTGAGCACAGATGATTTTTAGGGCAGTGAAACTGTTCTGTATGATACAGCAATGGTGGGTACATGTCATTATACATTTGTCCAAACCTGTAGAATGTACAACTTCAGGAGTGAAACCTAATGTAAACTATGGACTTTAGGTGATAATGATGTGTAGATTTATTGATTGTAAGAAATGTGCCACTGTAATGCAGGATGTTGATAGTAACAGGGGGGCTGTGTGTGTGTGTGTGTGTGTGTGTGTGTAGAGATGGTAGGTACACAGGAACTCTGTATTTTCCACTCAATTTGGCCTTGAACCTAAAGACAATATAAAAATGAAGTTTATCAATTAAAATAAGGAAATATCATCTTGAATAAAAGCTTTTTTCTTTCAAAAAATGGTAGTCAATTACTTTAAAAATAATTTTTGAGGCGTAGTTTACATACAATAAAATGTACTTATTTTAGGTGAATCGTTTAATGAATTTTGGCAATTGAATACAGTCATGTCACTATCATCACAGTGAAGATAAAGAATAGTTCTATGCTTCTAAATAATTCCTGTTAACTCCTTTGTGGTAGATTCCCACTCCCCAACCCTTGGCCCTAGGCAATCACGGATCTCCTTTGTCATACAGTTTTGCCTACTGAGGATTCCTCATAAATGGAATCATACAGTATGTAGCCTTTTGATTTTTGCTTTTTTCACTGAGTGTGTTTCTCTGGAGATCCATCAATGCTATTACAGGTATCATAGTTCATTTCTTTTTTGTAGTGGAATAGTATTCCATTGTATGACTCTACCAACTACTGTTGGATGTTTGGGTTGTTTTCAAATATTTATTTGAGATAAATATTACAAAACTGCTATGAACAGTCATGCAAAAGTCTTTGTATGGACATAGTTTTTCATTTCCCCTTGGTAAATACATAGGAGGGACTGATAACTTTTCATCTTTGAAATATGTTTTTGAAGAAAGCAAAGCACTTAAGGGTTAATCTATATATCAGAACCAAAAGGGCTGTGTCTGGTCCCTTGTTTTCCTGTTGCCTAGTAAAGCACAAAGGAGCACCTCCGATTACAGACAGATTAACTTTCAGCTGGCTGTTTCTAAAGTCCTTTTCCCCACTAATTCCAACATGACACAATGCAAGCAATCCTTAATGCCATTTATTGAGAATGGATAAAGTTGACGGGTTTTTTGCTGTACCCAGAGATTTTTTCTATGAATTTACTAAATGTATGAAAATGCATAAACTTGAGGTTTATATTATTCTGTGTGCTTAATTCAACAATTGTTAATCTAAGAAAAGGCTAGTAAGCAGGTTGTTTTCAACTTTCTTAATGAACATTTGCTTTCATAAAATTTTCTGCCCCCATACATGCTCTGTATATTCTTATCTTTGTACCTTAATTCATGCTGTTCCCTCTATTCCCTGTTCTCAGACTTGCCATCCCCTACATCTTGACATGTCCAAAGCCTACTCATTCTTTTACACCTACATCAGGCCTTTCTCCTGAGGGTCCCATAGAAGTTTCTATGTCTCTTTCTATGTCCTGTCTCTTTCCCATCCCCCTCCCTTTTCTTACTTTTGCCTGAAGCACCTTAACCTTCCATTTCACATTCCGAATGCTTTTGCCATATATTTCATGCTAACTTTGGGGCTTGTTGAGAACAGGAGTCATATTGAATAACTTTGGATATGTTCAGAATGTCTAGATCAGGGACTGCAATGTCAATTAAATGGAACGTCTGAAAAAGAAAAAGAAAAAAAAGAGAATGTCTAGATCAGGGACATAATTGGCACTCAGAATATATTTAGTCACAAGATGTTCATGGAGTGTTGACTATGTGCCAGGCACAGGGCTAGGTACTGAGTGTACAAAGGTAAATGGCAGACTCTGCTCTCATCGTGCTCTGATGTGGTAAGTTAGAGGTATCCACAGGAGATCATGGAAATTCAAATGATGTGGTTTAAGTGACTTTTATGGAAGAATAAATTAGGAGGGGCTTTCTGAAATGAGATGATGCCTGAGATGAGACTGGAAGGTTTACTGGGCAAGGTTAAGGAAGAACATTCCAAAAAAAAAAAGGTGTTGGTATGAACAAAGACCAAATCTCGCTATGGCTAACTATAGGGCATTCAAAGTTTTCTAGAAGCAAGTCCAAGTACCCTCAGAAAGCTCCTTTGTCCTTTACCAACAGTTCAGTCCACAATTGCTCTAGCAAACCCACTACTTTCCTGTCCTTGTACAGAAAAGGTGGATTTCCTTCTATTCCTTCACCTAGGCATTCCTTCTACTCAGAACATCTTTTTTTAACCTTTCTATACCACTTCTGGTATTTTACTTCCTTTACAACATTTTCTCAAGCTTTCTTCATCTAAGAAGTCTTCCCTGATTAATTCCAACCAACTCTCACTATCCTTTACTCAGTTTCAATGGGAGCAGTTTTTGATATGCAGTGCAGCAGATGAATTCGAGTCCTTGTGTTAGCTGTGAACCTTTCAGGTTAGTGAGCTTAAGAAACTTTCTTAATGTTCTAATTATTAACATAATGGAGATATGCCTCTCAGAGAGTGGTGGTGATGGTCTAAAGAGGTCCAAGATGTTGAGTGCTTAGCACAGTGCCTGGCAGAGTAAATCCCAAATACATGGCATTAGTAATTGTTGTCATTAATAATCATTGTTCTCAGCTTGTTTCAAGTATGAACATGCTTTAACTCCACAGTTTATTGTTCAGCCTCTTAAAAGCTGCAACTCAGTCTTTGTGCAGCATGATTTCACACTGTTTGGCACAGGTAAGTACTCAGTAAATGCTAATTTCTTGCTTCCCTATGTGACCTAATTGGTTAAATTCAACACTCTATTGCTGATGACTTATATTTTTCAATTGTTTAACCCAATTGTAGTTTTATTGATGGATGAGAATCTGCTATTTGAGTTGAAAGCCAATGCAACACAGACTTCTTACATGCCCAGCATTAAGGTAAGTGCTATTGAGGGATGTATATATTAATAAAAATAGTGATCAATTGTAATCCCAATTGAAAGATGAAAAAAATTAAGACTCAGGGAGGTCAAAATATTGCTGATGATTACATCTTCCACAGTTAATGAAAAGTAGAACTAAAACCGGAAGTCAGTTCTTCTGCCCTGTACTTCTGCACTCTTCCATACAGCACATGACCTTTCTAGAGCCTTTCCTGGCCCTTTGAAGGCTTCTAGGAGAGAGTGAAAACAATAGCAGCCAGGAGTGTCTTACTCTTTCACATCTGTTACAAATTGTCAGAGACTCTGTAATGCTCAGTACATTCATTGTGCATCTCAATTGCCCATGCTGCTTCCTTAGTGATGTCACTTACTCTAGGGGTCTCCAAGGAGAAAATGCACATTCTGACAATCAAGTCTTGGCACCTCCACCTTGATAGTTTTACAAACATTTACATTGCTGGATTTGTTCCTTCAGTTTTGGGGTATTGTTTTGTACAAAACTGTTTGGTCCTTCAATTCGTGTGGACTGGGATTTGGGCTCCAGGTTCCCCAAACCATGATGCTCCCAGAGTTGGAGAACTGAAAACAAAGACAGTACTAAGAAACATAGCCTTTGTCCTTGTGGACAATTAGGACTTCTGTTCATATTAAATAGACACACAACCTATCAAACATCTAGGAGCTGTCTCTATCCACTACATCTTATTGAGAACCAATGGGGAGAGTAGGGGAACAGAGTTGGGGTGAGAAGGAAGTTGTAGGAGGCACAGTAGTAATTAAGAGTAAGACCAGCTAGATGTGGTGGCTCACTCCTGTAATCCCAGCACTTTGGGAGGCTGAGGTGGGGGGATGACCTGAGGCCAGGAGTTATAGATCAACGTGGACCACATAGTGAGACTTTATCTCTACCAAAAATAAGAAACAAAGAAAGAAAGAAAGAAAAGGAAGGAAGGAGGAAAAAAGAAAGAAAGAAAGAAAGAAAGAAAGAAAGAGAGAGAGAATAAGGACCAAGGCGTTAGTGTTAATCCTGCCTCTCCTTGGCATTGTGAATTTGGTCAGGTTCTAAACCTCTTTGAATTTCAGTTTCCTTATCTGCAAAAATGCAAGTTATTTTTGTTTGGTGGGAGGGTGGGAAGGAGATAACCACAGAATAAGACAGAGATTACGTTTAGGTATCAGTGAAAGTGAAAACATGAGGCCAGGCATGGTGGCTCACAAATGTAATCTCAGCACTTGGTGGGAGGCCAAGGCGGGAGGATCACCTGAGGTCAGGAATTCGAGATCAGCTTGGCCAACATGGTGAAACCCTGTCTTTACTAAAAAAACAAAAAATTATCTGGGCGTGGTGGTGTACATTTGTAGTCCCAGCTAATCGGGAGGCTGAGGCAGGAGAATTGCTTGAACTCAGGAGGCGGAGGTTGCAGTGAGCTAAGATCGCACCATTGCACTCCAGCCTGG
>NW_016107832.1:1306965-1311865 GCF_001604975.1 Cebus imitator
AAAAAAAAAAAAAAAAAAAAAAGTGAAAACAAATGGAAGACACTGGGAGAATTGGCAGGATTGGCAGGTGATGAAATCCAAGGTAGGTGTAGGCAAGTACCAAGTAGCTCCGCAGTCAACAGAGGAAAATACAGAAGGGACCTTTAGATTTGGCCAGGAGCAGGCCACTGGAGACCTCCAAGCAGTTTCCATGGAATGCTGGGAGAGAAACCAGATTGCTTGGGCTTGAGAAGGGAAAGGGCGATGGAGAAACCAGACAGGGAGATTCCCCTTCGCCCCAGCATGAAAGGTTGGACCTGAGAGAGTGGTGGCTACTTGGTGTTGTGATGACTACACATTGGGGAAGATGGCCTGCTCCTTGCTTCCCAGTGCCACTTCTTTATCCCCTTACCTCCTCATTCCTACTTCAGAGTCTCCATTTCCTCATGTAATAAAGAGGAACATTCTATTATAGATTCCATAGGTTTTTGAGTATTGAAGGAGATAATGCATGTAACATGCCTGGCCTACAGAATGAAATGACTCAATAAATATTGGTTGCTTTTACTGTATTATTATTATTATTATGCTTGAGAGCTATAGAGCGGCAGGTCAGTTAAAAATAGCTCAAGAAATTTCAGTGTCTATTCAAGGGCATTGGTCCATGAAGAGGGAAGACTTCCAGGTAAGAGAGCCCTACTAAAAAGTCAGGGTGTAGGTGGTTGAAGGGTGAGGAATGCAGGAATCTGGCTATCAAAGCAGTGTCAGATTCTGTGCTGTTGGGCATGCTATAAAGACCAAGACAGAGAATGTCCCTGCCCTCATGGATTTTAGGAGCTAGTTGGGGAAAACACAGATAAATGAGTAGAGCCAAGGGGGAAAAGGAGTCTGTGGTGAGGGTTAGGACTGCGGAAGCAAAGGGTGCTGTGCACCTAATTTGATCCAGGAGCTTAGTGAGAGAAATGAGGTTCTTTTCTGTCCCCAACCCTGACCCCTGCCCAGCCCTACCACCATCTTTGGAAGAAAAGCTCTGGATCCAGAAAGGAGTGTTGAATCTATACCACATCTGTTAGAGTGAGACTCTCTGATATGCATGGATTTCAAAATTCCTGCATTGGTAGATGCTGTAAACTGGCATTTGAAGAATGAACCAGAAGCAGCTGAACCTATCTAATTTTGAAATGAACAAATTCTAATATGAATGCTCTTTTCCTCCAGTCTCTGAAACTTAGTATGAGTAAAATCACTATAATAACAATATGGAGACATTTATAGCAAATCATTAAAGAAATTCCATTTACTGTCAGCAAACACAATTTAAGCACTTAACAGTTAAGCTTCTTAAGATTCATAGCTGACTAGGGAGCAATTAGGACTGGATTTTAATGAATACACATGAACTCAGGGGTTTCTGCCAGGAAGAAAGGCTAACTTAGTAAGTAGTGGAAACAGCTTTTGGATTTAATTCAGAATATCTCTCAGACATCTTCTTGGAATAGAACACAATTAACAAATCCTTAACTTATGCACTAATTAAAACATGCTATATTAATCTCCTCCTCATCCACAACATCCTCGTCATTCAATCTGACAAGCAAAATGCTTGGGGGTGGGGAATGACTGCTGATTTTTAAATGACTATTAAACAGTTAAACTTATCAGTTTTCCAGCAGAAATAGGAACTCCCTCCCCGCTAAATGAGATTGCTTAATTAACTTTTGTATTTAGTGAACTCTGTCCAATGGCAATTTAGAATGCAGTACCTTCAGCACCTACATCTAAAGGGGAAAAACCAGAAGCGAAAGAACAAGGCACTGAATGCCCCTTGTAACTCACCACTTTTCAGGGTTATAAGTCTTCCCCTTCCCAATTGACTAGAATTTCTTAACCCATGCTTGTTAGCTCTTAACCTGAATGACTATTTCAGGATATCCACAGCTTGCAAAGTTCCACATCTAATTATTTCTGGAAGTCTCCAGGAGTTCTTTGCTAAGAAACAGAGTTCAGATTTGTGTGTCAGTTTGGATCCTCTGGGAAGCCAAGATAGAGTTTGAAAGGCAAGGTATTTATTCAGGTATTGCCCGTGGAAGATAAAGGGGAAAGGGAGCTGAAATAGGCAGGGAGAGCCTCCAGGCCACAAAGCTGATGTAGCACCTGTGAGAGGAGTGGAGAACAAAGGAGGATTGGGTGTGAAGAAGCTCAGACACTGGTGTAGCTTGGAGAAAGCCTTAGCCAGCCCAAGGGGGACCTCTGGCACCAAGATTTCCCATAGAGGAGGGCCACGCTGGGCAGAGCTGACCAGGCCCTAACACGCTGCCATTCTCTGTCACTGGCCGTGGGCAGCCTGGGAAGGGCATGGCCTCAGCTCAGTGCTGCAGCAGATCCCTACGGCACCACGGCAGCGGGAGGCTCTCTGCTAACTGCGCTCCTTGCAGGATCAGCCATGGCTTTCCTAAAGGGAGATCCAGCAGTTCACCTCCCCTCCATGGCTGCCAGAGGAATAAGTCTAGAGTACCAGCAGTGGTCCTGCAAAGCGGCCACAGGTATCAATCTCGGGATTTGGGGGTTTTAAATGACATACTTGAAAACGGATAGTCCCAGTGGCTTTAATGCCCTGTAGGTGTGTTAGAATGCAGAACAAGGCTAGCAAGTGGAATTTTGCCCCTGGGAAAAATTCAGGGTTTGAAACCTCTGATATATAGAAATGCTTATGATATGCCACATTGCAGTCTTTTATCAGTTAAGTAGGTCATCTGCTCTGCTAAGAACAGACAAGTTTGTAAAGGACTTTTCCTTTATTATGAAAATCTCAAGTCTGACATACAAGAAGGGATTTTTTGCTTGAGTAGATGATGATGATGATGATGATGATGATGATGTTGATGATGATTTTATTTTCTGAGATGGAGTCTTGCTCTGTTGCCCAGGCTGGAGTGCAGTGGCACAATCTTGTCTTACTGCAACCTCCACCTCCTGGGTTCAAGCAATTCTCCTGCTTCAGCTTCTTGAGCAGGTGGGATTACAGGCATGCACTACCATGCCACGCTAATTTTTGTATTTTTAGTGGAGACAGGGTTTTACCATGTTGGCTAGGCTGGTCTTGAACTCCTGATCTCAAGAGATCTTCCTGCCTCAGTCTCCCAAAGTGCTGGGTTTACAGGTGTGAGCCACCGCACCCAGCTTTCAGTAGATTATTGATAATACTTTAGTGTTCAGAATGGCTATTTTCCCTAAATTCCTTTTTCTTTTTTAAAGACATAGTCTCTCTCTGTCACCCAGGAAGAAGTGCAGTGGCACAAACTCAACTCACTGTAATCTTCACTGCCTAGGTTCAAGTGATTCTCCTGCCTTACTCAGCTTCCTGAGTAGCTGGGGTTACAGGCATGAGCCACCATGCCCAGCTAATTTTTGTATTTTTAGTAGAGACGGGGTTTTGCCATGTTGGCCAGGCTGGTCTCGAACTCCTGACCACAAGTGATCCACCCTTCTCAGCTTCCCAAAGTGCTGGGATTACAGGTGTGAGCCACCGCAACCTTTTTTCCCTGAATTCTTATTTGTAACCAGGCACAGGCTTATTTTTTTTTGACTTGATAGGAATGTGGTTAATCACCACATACACTACACTTTTCATGTTTTATTTCTTGTAATCCTCAAACATCCCCAGAAAGTAGATACTTTGTTTGTGTCCATATTATAGGCATAAAAACTGAGAGTGAGAATTTAAGTAGATGGCCCAGTTTTATTCCCATGGAAAGTGGCAGAACCTAGGTCTGTCAGATTCTGGAAGCTGCACGCTCAAAGTCTATACAGTACAACACTGCCTATCATGAGTTCAACAGCAAATTCTTCAATTCCTCATTTATAGGAAATGAATGGATCTGATAGTATCCACAATAATTTACATCTGCTTAAAGTTCCCCTTTACTCTATTTGGCTGTTGATATTAAGTGGGCTCATCTGTTTACCAAAATAAGCAAAGTGTATCCTGGCTAACTTCCTTAAATTGTATAGTAAGTTTTATGTGTAAAGAGATTTTTTCTAAACCGGGGAGGAAGTCTATAAATTCAATCAATTTCTAAAAGGAATTTGTCCTGTGGGTTATTTAGTTCTTTAGATTCTAACTATTTGAAGACTTTACTGTTATCTTTCAGTTACTGATTTGTAGTTTGATTCCATTCTTGTTGGACAACACAATCTGTGTGATTTCAATTAGTTTAAATTTGTTGAGGCTTACTTTATATCCCAGGATACAATCTAGCTTGACCTTTTTCCCATCGATATTTGAAAAGAATGTATGTTCTGCTGTTGTTAAGTAGGGTGTTCTACCAATGTTGATTAGATACTGTTGGTTGATAGTGTTACTTTTTACAAAATATCCTTGCTGCCTTTTTTGTCTAGTTCTATCAGTTGGTGTTGGGGGGTATCATTTTCTCTAATTATAATTGTACAGTGGTCTATCTTTTTAGTTCCATCAGTTTTGGCCTGTGTATTTTGCAGCTCTGTTGTTCTATGTATACATTTAGGATTGCTATGTCTTCTTTGTGGATTGATAGTTTTTTGTTATATAATACCCTTTTGGTCCCTGGTAATTTTCTTTTCTGAAAAGTCTACTTTATCTGATATTAATTAAGCCACTCTACTCTCTTTTGCATGATATAGCTTTTTTATCATTTTACTTTCAACCTGCCTATATTATTATATTTGAGGGAATTTCTTATAGACAGCATATATTTGGGTCATCGTTTTATTTTATTTTTTATTTTTATTTATATTTTTTCCCATTAATTTATTTTATTGCATTTTACGTTTTGGGGTACATGTGAAGAACATGCAAGATTGTTGCATAGGTATACACGTGGCAGTGTGATTTGCTGCCTTCCTCCCCATCACCTACATCTGGCATCTCTCCCCTTGCTATCTC
>NW_016107832.1:1317120-1326715 GCF_001604975.1 Cebus imitator
TAGTGTCAATCTGATCTCTCCTTTATGAGGTGGCTCTTTGAATATATAGGGGCCAGGGAGCTGCTTGAGGAGACGGTCTCTTCTTTATAGGAGCTCAAATGGTGAGCTGTGAGCTCTGTTGTTCATTCAGAGCTGCTGGGCAGGTACGTTTAGGTCTGCTGCAGCAGAACTCATAAACTGCTTTTTGTTCCCAGGTGCTCTCTCCCAGGGATATAGGGCTTTATGAGTTTCGGTTATGCTGCTTCCTTCTCTTTTTTTTTTTCCTTCAGAGCTGCCCTGTCCAGCAAGGAGGCAGCCTAATCACTGTCTGCCTGTAGACGCTTTGCTGAGCTGCTGTGGGCTCCGCCCAGCTGCCGAGTGAACTTCCCTGCAGTCCTGTTTATATGGGTGTAGTTAGAACTGCCTCGGCAATAGTGGCCCGCCTCTGTTAAGGCGGAGCCTCTCTGCAGTGGTGGGTTGCCTTGGCAATGGCGGGCTGCCTCAGCAATGGCGGGTTGCCTTGGCAACGGCGGGCTGCCTCAGCATTGGGTGACTACCTCCGTAGTGGCAGGCTGCCTTGGTAATGGCGGGTGTCCCTCCCCCACAGAGCTGGACCATCTTGGGTTCAGCGGCGCTTGCTATGAAACTCTCAATCCAGAGAGTTTCTGGTTGCTGTTCTTTTGTGGGGGTGGGACCAGCCGAGCCTGATCGTCAGGCTCCCTGACTCAGAGCCTTTTTTTTTTTTTAAGTTGGTGTTGCAGTGGCCTGTTGAAGAGGCACTGCGGTGTGTGTTTTTTCCCGTGCGACAAGTCACTGTGCTGGCTTAAACAGTGGCACTGAGATTCGTGGCGCTTTCTTTGTCCTGGAATCTACTGTCCTGGCTCCCTGCTTAGTCCCCTTTTTAAACAGATGAATGGGCGAGTTCCCGTGGCTCCAATCGCCAGCCAAAAGGGCACCCGGACCGGTGTATTTTGTATGGAGAACCGCTGCTCAGGGATACCGACAAAGCAGCTGCGCGGGGCAAAGCAGCGGCGCCGGCCGTCGGAAACAGCCACGCTGGCGATCTGTGGCGCTCCTACGCCTGGGAATTGCCTAGTCTGTGGGCAATAAAAATGCGGCGTCCACTCACCGTCTGTGCTTTCACTGGGAGCTGCAATCCTGAGCGGTTCCTAAACGGCCATCTTGGATCCTCCTGGATTGGGTCATGGTTTTATTAACACACTGTCAATCTGTCTTTTAGTTGGCATATGTAGACCATACATGTTTAATGTAATTAGTGACATGGTAGGACTTAAGTCTGCTATTTTATTTTTGTTTTCTGTTTGTTCTTTCTGTACTTCATTTGTTTCCTTTTCTCTGCCTTCCTGTTTGTAACTTGGACACATTTTTGAATTCCATTCTGATTTACCCATAGTGTTTTTAAGTGTATTCATTTGTATAGCATTTTTTAGGGGTTGCTCTAGATACTACATTATATATACACATAACTTATTGCATCATTGATATCATTTACCAATTAGAGTGAAGTACAGATACTGTACCTTCCTTGACATCTGCTTACCCTTTCCCATTTATAATATAATTGTATTAAATATTTTCTCTGCCTACATTTATAATCACATCAGACAGTGCTATAATTTTTGCTTCAACATTCAACAGAATTTAGAAAAGTCAAGAAAAGGAAAGCCTTCGTTTTTACCTATATTTTTGCTTCCTGTGCTCTTTCCTTTCTGATTTTCCAAGGTTCCTTGATTGTCATTTCATTTTTGTTTAGAAAACTTCCTTTAGCCATTCTTTTAAGGTAGGTCTGCTGGTGAAATATACTCTCAGCTTTCCTTTGTCTGAAAATGTCTTGGTTTCCCCTTTATTCCAGAACAATATTTTATCTGGGTATAAATAACATTATGGTTTTACAGTTCTTTCTGTACTTAACGTTGTGCCACTCTGTCTGGCTTCCATGGCTTCTAATGAGAAGTCCATTGTCATTTTAATGGTTTTTCTCATATAGATTTGGTGACATTTTTCTCTGGCTGCTTTCAAGATATTTTTTTCCTCGTCTTTATTTTTCAGGTGTATAATTATGAAATGTCTCGGCATGGATTCCTTTGGGTTCATTTTGTTTGGGGTTTTCTCAGCTTCTTTAATCTGCAGGTTTATGTCTCTTCCCAAATTTGGAAAGTTTTCAGCCATTCTTTCCTGGAGTACTTCGTTGACCTTGCCTTCTTACTATTCTTTTTCTGGGACTCTGATGATACGAATGTTAGCTATTGTGTTATAGTCCATAGGTCCCTGAGGTTCTGTTTTTTTTTTTTTTTTTGGTTTAGGTTTTCTCTGTTGTGTAGGTTGAGTAATTTCTATTGTTCTATCTTCAAGTTCATGGATTCTTTCCTCCCATCCATTTTGCTATTAAGCCTATGCACTGAGTTTTTTATATTTATTATTATATTCTCCTTTTCCAAAATTTCCATTTGGTTCTTCTTAATATCTTTTATGTCTTTGCTAAGACTTCTGATTCTTTTCTGAGCTTCCTTGGTTTTTGTTTGTTTGCTTTTCAATAGTGTTTGCAATTGCTCATTGAAACATTTTAGGTGATGGTTTCTTTAAAATCTTTGTCAGGTAATTCTACCATCTCTCTCATTCTGGTATTGGCATGTATTGATTTTCTTTTTATACAGTTTGAGATCTTCCTGAATCTTGTTATGACCAGTAATCTTTTAAATTGAAACTTGGTCATGTTTATGAGACTGTGGATTTTTAAAAAAATTGTCTGTTTTAGTTGACATTTTCTGACATTGCTCCAGCAGGGAAAGGTGAGAACATTGCCTCATTACTGCTAGGTGGAGGTAGAAGTCCAGGGTACTCACTCAGCCTTCATTGACACCTGAGGGGTAGGCTCTTCATTTGCTGTTAGGTTGAGGTAGGAGTTCTGGCTTCTCACATAGTCTCCACTGACTCTGTGGTGGGAGTGGCCTTGTAATCATGGGACAATGGTGAAAATCTTGAGTCTCCACTAGGTCACTTCTTACACTAACTGGAAGGGAATGGGAGGGACACCTCATAACTTCCAGGTGGAAGTGGAAGTACAGGCTCTTATCGTGGTTTCCAATTACACTGTGGGGATGGCGGATCATTACTGGCCAGCAGGTTAGAGTTCTGGCTCCCTACTTCACCTTTTCTGATACTACAATTATGGGGTATTGGGGTGCCTTGTTATTGCCTTGTAAGAATGGAAGTCTAGGCTCCCTATTTGACACTTACTGGTGTGGCTGGTGGTAGAACAACAAATTTTTCTGTAACATTTAGCTGGAGTGGAGTGGTTATTGTCTATAGACAATATATATATGTAGAAATTGCTAAGTGAAGAAAGGCAGATAGGAGGATATTAAAGGTAAACACTACTGATTTTTAAGTTTTGATTGAGGCCTATTCTGTCCTAAGAATAGTAATTATCCTTTATTTTCTATCAAGTGCCAGGTGCTTCATGTATGTTATCTCACTAAACTCTATAATGACTCTGTGGAATAGGAATTATAATTCTCATTTCACAGAGGAAGAAACTGGGGCACAGAATTTAGATAACTTCCCTAAGTTCTCAGAGATAATAGATTAAAGGGTCCAGATGCAAATCCAGATCTGTCTGACTTCAAAGTCCAGTTCTTTACCACTGCACATTCACTCTTCTTCCTCTTCCCTCCAGCAGAATGTGAGTCCTTTCCCTCATGCCCAGAACTTGGGTTCATGAAGATAGTTCCTGAATGCGGGATGGTAGGATTTTCAGGGGCAGCCTAAGACTCCCCTCAGCTATGCAGCTTATTGTCTTTGTGGACAAACACATTCTAAAGCCAAATAGTTGACTTATAAATGTCCCTTTGGAACACAACCCATTTGAAATGTTGGAGAAGCTTGTAATATTCAGTCACATACAAGTGCTTTATCTCTCTCTTTTTCTCTCAATGCTACATTTTCATGTAACTTAAAGAGACAATCAAGTTAGAATTTTAAAAATTTATCTTTCAGGTAATGACCCAGTATTTTCCTTCAGGCTCATACAAGCTCTGAGGACTATTGCCATCATTTATAAGATATTTTAATTGGCCAAGAAACATTTTTGTCTATATTCTGCCATGCAATCTAATAATTGGAGTAATTGATTTAATAATCACAATAGCAGGAACCTCAGGGGGCCATTTAAATGTGGTCTGTGTTGACATGGCTGAGGCCTTGTTGGAGGCAGGGCCATAAGAGATTATGTTTTTCATTTTCATAAACAAAAGTACACTTTTCTCCCTTGGTCTTATATGCAAGAGGCTCCCAACACTTATATACACCTGGGGGATGGGAAGCCAGACAACTACCATGGAATTGGGCAAAGGAAAAAAAAAAACTATTGAAATTTGATGAGTTGTGTTTTTATTCCAGTTCTGACAAAATACCCCAATGACATTGAGGCAATATCAAATGGGCTATATAAATACAAATCCAAGGGCTCTCAGTCTGCCAGCAGAGGTCACTCAGTGTGGTGAAGTGTAGACATACAGAGGTCAATATCTATAACAGTACTCAGGTTTACCTGAGATGGAAATCCAGGCTCTATGGTTTGACTTCATATCTAGGGAATTTCTTATGGGCATACATGTCTTGAATACAGTTGTAGAGTTACTATTGACAGTTTTACAGTTGTAAAAATAACTAAAATTGTTACCAACCTGTTGGTTTTCAAAGAAACTTGGAAGAATACATAAAAATTTCCAAATGTAGTTTACCAGATTGGGGATAGCTGTGGGGAAGCTCAATGAGCAGCATGATTGTCATAAGACGACCTAGCTTTGAACTCCAGCTCTGGCGTTTATTAACAGAAACAGCAATTTAACCTCTTTGAATCTCAGTTCCTATACCTGTAAAATGGGATAACAATGCTCCTGGGGACTCTGAAAATTAAAATCAGAGGGTACATGTAAAAGCACTATTCTAGCCTTATGGCACAATTACTGTTATTGAGTTTTTTTGTTTTGTTTTCACTGTTTGCTTTTATTAGGAAACAGACACAGGGCACATCAAGGGGTGGGAAGCCATTTGATGCCTTCACGCAAGATCCAGGACAACTGCAGCCAGAATCAGGAACACCACCATGGCCAGGCCTCATCCCAACACCATGAGGGAATGGACAGAAGAGATCCACCTTTCTGTATTTTGGTCACCAGCCTTTTCCAGGAAGATCAGTGGCCCCGCAGTGAGGTGTGCTTCTTTTGTATGCACCTGCAGTTGCTGGAAGCAGACTTGTGCCACTGTGGGGTAGCCTCCCAGAATGACCTCTTTATTTGGCTCATTCGACTTCTTAGTAGAGGATAGAAACCACTTATCCCTTTGAACAGGACAGAAAGTTTTTGTCAGAGGTGTGCACTTTGTAGATTTGGTGCTCCCTTTGCAGAGCTTAATGCTATTGCCAGTAATGTCTTTTCGGAGAATGCTCAAAGACTGGTGGATTTTTTCTTTTTTGCCATAAAAATGTTTTTTTTAAAAATTTTTTATTTTATTGAGTTTTAGGTTTTGGGGTATATGTGAAGAAAATGCAGGATTGTTGCATAGGTATATATATGGCAATGTGGTTTCCTGCCTTCCCATAAAAATGTTTTATTAGGCCAAACTACACACTACAAAAATGCTTTAAAATGCAGCAGGAGGAGATGTAAAGACTCAAAGAAGTACGTAGTGACAATGGCTATCAGAACACACCAAAGAATCCACACTACTTCCCCCTTTACCTAGAAAAGGAAGCTTCTAGGCTACCTCCTTGTCAGCTTCTGCAGAATTTATTGAATATAATAGAATTTATACCAAAGGAAAGTGAACATTAATCCTTAAAAGAAAGTGAGGGATACATTACATGTATCAGAAGTAGGGAAGACAAGAAGGAGCCTGGATTAGGAACTTCAAACTAAGTTTCCAAGATTTGCCTCAAAAAAGGAATATATATCATATATACCATTAGTTCTGTCCCTCTGTAGAACCTGACTAATACAAATGGCTAATTACAAGGGCATTCTATGTGTATATTGACAAGAAGACACCCAGGGTAAACCTAAAGACTGTTGAATTCACACATTTAGTTCTCACATGTTGATGACCAGGTGCAGTGCCTTAGGCAACTTCCTTCAAATACAATGGGACCAAACCTTGCCTTGCTTGCTCTAGCACAAGTGGTAGTACTTCTCCCAGTATGGCTGGTAGAGTGGGGATGCCCCAGGTTCAACATCAAGAGATTCCCTAAAAGTGGTTTCATGCCCATTGAGAGTTAAGATTGCAAATGTTTACATGATGAGTGTGATTTGCTTGCCCAGTTCCCAAGAACAGGTGTGTGGGAGGTTGGTATGATGAAGATGTAGCTGGATTCTGAAGCAATGTGTGTGATAAGAAAATACATTTCTAAAAATGCCAAATGGTTAGATAAAACCTTCCTTGTTTCTTTGGAACTGTGATCAATGCCACTTGGTTTTCCTTTCTTCTTCATCCATTGCTGACCTGCTTGCTCTCCCATGATATTTGGAACCATTAAAGGGTAGTTTCCTGCATGTTTAGTGGCTGTAAAACAGGTTTTCCACAGTGAGATGCTGAGGCAAACTGAAATTTATAAAACTACTTGTTATAAATCAAGACCATGGAAAGGGTGGCAATACCCTAAACTGCCTAATTGTACACACATCTTCCCTCATCAAGTTCCTTATAATTGCTGTGAAGCAAAATCTATTTGACTTATCAGGCAAATCTCACCTGCATATCAGGGTACAGTTTTACCTTCTGCAACGTAGTTTCACAGAGGAAAGATTCCAAGTCACAATGCATTATTCAAAACAATAGCCAGTAATATTTAAAACAGAACATCATCGGCCGGGCGCGGTGGCTCAAGCCTGTAATCCCAGCACTTTGGGAGGCCGAGGCGGGTGGATCACGAGGTCAGGAGATAGAGATCATCCTGGCTAACACAGTGAAACCCCATCTCTACTAAAACTACAAAAAAATTAGCCAGGCGTGGTGGCATGCACCTGTAGTCCCAGCTACTCAGTAGGCTGAGGCAGGAGAATCACTTGAACCCAGGAGGCAGAGGTTGCAGTGAGCCAAGATCATGCTAAAAAAAAAGAAGGCTGACAAAACATATATATAACGTGAAAAATTTTTTTGTTCTCTCCATTGTGTTTTTTTTTTCCTTTCTCTGGGCAGCTGTAGCCATCTAAAATCAGCAAATCTGTAGTAAAATACAAAGCAAAGCAATTATTAGAAGTATAATAGAGGGCCGGGCGCGGTGGCTCAAGCCTGTAATCCCAGCACTGTGGGAGGCCGAGGCGGGTGGATCACGAGGTCAAGAGATCGAGACCATCCTGGTCAACATGGTGAAACCCCGTCTCTACTAAAAATACAAAAAATCAGCTGGGCATGGTGGCGCATGCCTGTAATCCCAGCTACTCAGGAGGCTGAGGCAGGAGAATTGCCTGAACCCAGGAGGCGGAGGTTGCGGTGAGCCGAGATCGCGCCATTGCACTCCAGCCTGGGTAACAAGAGCGAAACTCCGTCCCCCCAAAAAAACAAAAAACAAAAAACAAACAAACAAACAAACAAAAAAAACAGAACATCATCAAAAGGGGAAGAATTTGGCAGAAGGGCTCTAGTTCTAAGATTCTTTCAGTTGACTGCCCAATTTCCTGCCTGTCCTGCTCATAAAACAGGGTTGTACAAGGAAGAGAAGTGGTCATGCCATTTCTTGTGATTGCTCATGAGGCAACAGACAGCTGATGAGGCAGGGGGCAGGTGGGAATATACATAAGGGGCTGACAGGAAGGAAATCAGGACACTGAATCCCACCCAAGTAAACAATTTTGAAAAGAGTAAACTGCTTCTTTTGGTTTCTTTCACTCATTTCAAAGTCTCATAAGCTTGTAGGGAAATTACCAAAGATGCTCTTCTATAGGCTATGATCAATCACATGTAGAGTTAGTTCCTAGGAGTTCTAATCCCAACACTAGAGACCCACCTATAATCAACTTCTCTGGGTTCCCTCAGCCCTCTGTACTCTTTATAGCACTCATTATGTGGTGTGGTGATAATTTTTTTTGTTTCCATGTCTGTTCCACAGCTAGATTGTGCCTTCCAGGGAAGATACCTTATCTAATTAATCTCTGTATCCTCAGCACTTGACATGGTGACGGAATAGAGTAATAATTCATTAAATGCTTTTCAATGAATGGATGGATGGATGGATGAATGGAATGAAATATAATGTCATTTTCTCCATTCAGTAGCTGGAGCTGGGAGTGGGTAGATGAATTATTCCTGTTCGAGATTCAAGCTTCTCTACCATGGAAACCTAATAAATGTTCAGTTGAACTCAGCTAGCATATGAGCTCTTACTATGTATTAGGACAGTTCTAGAAACAGTGTGGGGGATTCTGAAGAGTACAAAATGGTTTCTGTTTTCCAAACCACTTTCAAAGTCATTGAGCCTACAAAGTGCTAAACCCATGAAGTAATCAGGCAACAGAGAAAGCAGTGTTATAACAAGGACCAGACAGTTGATATATTCTACAGAAGTTTATAGAAATGAGAGGAGAATATGGGGCAAAGTAGAACAACCACAACAAGCAGAGATGGGGGGAAGGCGCATAAGCAAATACAAGGTTATGGGCATTTATGACATATCTCTACAACAATGCTACCGTTTCCTGGGTACTGTCCCCTCTCTCCCTACCCACATGATTCTAGCAGTGTCTCACCTTACCTAGGAATATCAAATTCTTCCCCAGGGCATTTGAAGCTAGAATTCATAAGTTCAGTGTCGGTCTGTACGTGGACATAGTAACAAGTAAAACTTAGTCTGGTCAGGAAGTGTCACTGGTCACATTTCTTGCCACATAATGGATTCCAATATGCAGTGAAAGAGAATGACACAGAAGCAAAGGCAGAAGTTGTGGTGAGAGGCAGGACAGGAATGGCGGTGACAGAGAGATGGTGTTTCCTTGGGTTCAGCTGATCTGGAGGTCCAGCTGCATCCCTGTCTTCCCTCAGCTTTTTCCCAGTCCCTTTCAGCAATTCCTCTCTCTCTCTCTCTCTCTCTCTTTTTGTTGAAACCACTCCATGTTGATTTTTTGTTATGAGCACATTCAGAGAGTACACATTAATAGATGTACCACCCACTGAGGAGTAGTATATTTTCAGAATGGTTTATAATTAAGTGTGGCGAGAGGCTAAGGTCTGGAAGTAGGTGGTGCAGATATTGAAGCAGTTAAGCAGTTAATAACAAGCCTATGATTAGACTTGTTCCTAAGGAGACTGCTGGTGGGAATGTGCATGATGGATTCCATGGGGAAAAACACTGGAAGTAGGGAGACCAGTTGACAGAGGCAGAGCCACCTCATGAGTCTCCAATTTTGCTTCATCAAGTAGAAATCAACTCTTAGAGAATAAAAACTGAGGTTATTTAAAAAAGAAACTTGGGAAACAAATTAAGCAAAATAAAATTGATTACTGTTACTGTGCACGCCTCCAAAATAGTATTACACTGGACGTTTCTATGAACATCCTCCTACTACTCTGTAGCTTATCTTGGGCTATTTAAGAAATGTTCTTT
>NW_016107832.1:1326839-1329753 GCF_001604975.1 Cebus imitator
GACTCTCCGCAACCTCCGCCTCCTGGGTTCAAGCAATTCTCCTGCCTCAGCCTCCCGAGAAGCTGTGATTACAGGCGTGTGCTACCGCGCCTGGCTAATTTTGCATTTTTTAGTAGAGACAGGGTTTCTCCATGTTTGTCAGGCTGGTCTCGAACTCCCAACCTCGGGTGGTCTGCCCGCCTCGGTTTCCCAAAGAGCTGGAATTACAGGCGTGAGCCACTATGCCCGGCCAATGGCTCCTTTTAAAGTACTGCTGAGATCTGGCTCCCTCTCTTCCTCTTCTCTGTATTTCCTATTCTGCCTCCTTTTTCTTCTTACCCTGGCAAACCCTGAACTAGGTTTACTAATTTAAGGTAAGACAGATTTGGGTCTCTAGAAAGAACTCCCCTCTCAATCATTGGGGTTTGTATGGTTATGTCATTGTAGGTTTTTACAACATAAAGCCCAGATCACTTACTATCTAACATCTAGAGTTGAATCACAAATATGGAAAGAGATCCAAGATTACTAAAGAGCTGCCTTAGTCTGCCAAGAAGCTAACTCAATATCAGAAAAAAAATTCTATTGCGTGGCATCTGTCTGTAATAGCAGTCACAATTGAAAATGACCTTCATTATGCTGAATTCATTTCTCTAATGTGTCCATTTTTCTTCATTGTGCATCCTGGCAGTAATAATAGACATGGAAATAAATTCAAATTGTGATTCAAATTTCAGAATGTGAGATTCACAGGTGTGGTGGCTTTTCTCAGCTGAATGTGGGGGGTAGATGAGTAAGAAATCCAGGAGGATTTAACAAAGTGAGAAGCATTGTTCAGAAAATCAGACGTGGACACAGCATGGGCAAGACCGTCTGTCTTACTCAAACAAGAATCTTTACATAATGTACCAAGAATTTAAGTAAGTGACTTGCAGTTCAGGAAGAAAAAGTTAACTCTTAGAGACAAAAGCCTAGCTTTACAGATAGGCCCCAAAATATCTTTGAGCACCTGTTTCTACTTTCTCGGTGCTGTACCTGTGGTGCCACTGGGACCATAGAACCATTTTGGCCATTGTTTGTTTAGATTGGCTGTGTAGTTAGCAAAGAGAGTGCTGGACTCCAAGTCAGGAGACCTGGAGTGCAGCCCTGGCTCTGTTACCTATTGCCTGTGCCATGACAAGGAGTCACTTAACCCCTGAGCTTTAGTTTCTGCAACTGCAAAAGGGGACTATAATCACTGCACATTATACCTGGCAGGTTTATTGGGATCAAATGACATAATGGATGTGGAAGAGCTTTGTTAATTGTAAAAGATATTATTATTGTCATCACAGTGATTTGTCTCCCTCATTTCAGAGAACACTGAAATAGTAGAAAATCAGTGTCAATTTCCAATCCATTAAAATTCCCACTTGCCCATAGCCTGGTAATTTTATGCATAACGAGTCTCTCCTCCACATCTTTCAGCATTTTCCCTGAGAACTCTCAGGCTGGGTTGTAGCAGCTCTCTCTTGCTGCTAAAGTGTGTATGATATACAATTTGATGAAGCAGCCTTGTGGTTGACTGAGAAACGCAGGCTAGGTCAACACAGTATCAAATCTAGATGAATTCAGTGCACAAATCATCAAGCCTCTTGATTGGCCTTTCTATAAGTACAGCCACAATCTTCTAGTTTAAAAGATGGTGGCAAGCTCATGTCCTTTTGCTTCATGCAATATTCTGCTCCCCTTTACCATCCTGGATATCAAAGGAAGCTACCAAATTAACCTGAGAGAATAATTTTTAATGAGATCCTTCAAAACATGGATAAACGGACAGTGCTGTCATTTCCATGAAAAACAGAAATGATAAAAGGAACTCTTATTTCCATTACTTCATGACTCATCCACTTACTGGTGGGAGTATTTTTTGTTTTTTAAATGTTGTTTGTTTTATTCTTTGGGAGAATAGCCAAAAGTGCATTATTCCGTTATGCTTAACAGAATAATAACTGTCCTGTACATTTTTAACAGAGCCTTCACATATATTATCTCATCTGAACTCATTTTATTTACAACCACCTCCTTGCTCTGTCCTTTCATCTAGCTTCCAGAGAGTATCTTGTTGTTGCTGTATCTTCATGATTGCCTCCCAGTTGCTTTTCAGATTCTCTCCACATTGCCTGAAATTGTCTTGACCTAGCCATGACCAAATCCTATTTAACTGCTAACTCCAATGGTCTTTCCTTTGTTCTCATCCAATCCAAACTCTCAGTAGCATTTAGTTCTTTTAAGCTGCACCCCGGCTTCATGAACTCAGCTCTGGAACACTCTTTTACATCACTCCTTGCCAATCTCCTTCGTGCATTCTTTCTCCCGTGCTCCTTGGAAACTCTTGTTCTTGAGGGCTCACTCTTGGCATTCTTTTCTTACTGTGTGCTTTCTCACTAAGCTATCCCAATACTGAAGTACTGTAGCTTCAGTTACCATTCTAGGTGCCCATGATTAAATCCAATTCAGACTTTTCATTCCCTCTTGTCAAGCTACATACTCCTACTTCTAAAGATTTACTAGGCTTTGCTACAAAGATGGGCTGTGGGCACCTAAAACTCAACATGTCCCAAACAACATTACATTCTCTCAAGCCTCTTGTATTCCCTTTCCTGTTAATGACCCCACAATTAGCCCAATTTTCTAAGGCAAAACCCTTTACTCCCCTCCTTCCCTGCCCCATTGAATCAAACATCGTCTTTCTATTCCTTCTAAATATCACCCAAATTTGTCTTCTCTCCTCAGTAACTACCACTGTCCTAACTTTGTGTGATACCAACAAATAGCTTCCTACCTGTTTTAGCTTTTCTTTGCCTCTGCTTTCCCCAGCTCATCCACCACACTGATATTAGGGTTGGCTTTCTAAACACAGATAGGAGTTCAGGATTTTTTTTTTTTTTTTTTT
>NW_016107832.1:1329827-1344026 GCF_001604975.1 Cebus imitator
CTCACTGCAACCTCTGCCTCCTGGATTCAAGTGATTCTCCCACCTCAGCCTCTCGAGTGGCTGGGACTACAGGCACGTGCCACCACAACTGGCTAATTTTTGTATTTTCAATAGAGATGGGGTTTCATTATGTCTGCCAGGCTGGTCTTGAACTCCTGACCTCAGGCAATCTGCCCGCCTCAGCCTCCCAAAGGGCTGGGATTACAGGCGTGAGCCACCGTGCCTGGCCAGAGTTCAGGATTTCTGTTCAGAACTCCTCAATGGCTTCCAATTTTTGACAGGTTAATGTCTAAGCTTCTTAGTGTAGAGCTTTTAATTTGGCTTTATTGAAGTCTCATTTCTCATCCTCTCCACTCATGCTTTTCACCCCTCTCCCCAGCTATAGTAAATGATTCAGTTTTTCCTAAATGCAACATACTCTTTAGGTTAGGTTTTATACTTTGCAAACTGAGCAAAGATGGAAACCATGAGGAAACCAAGTCAGAGGAGAGAGGGAGAGAATCAGCAAATCCTGTGGATTTTGTGATCTTTCACTTTCTCTCACTGTCTTTCTCTCTCTAGAGAGAGTGTGTATTACATTGCATAAACTACTTGTCTATTTCATCCACTACACAATTTAATTTGATGCAAGTATAGTCATCATTCCCATTTTAAAGACAGGAAAACTGAGGCATAGAGCCTTGCCAGTAGTAACACAGCTAGGACTGAGTTAACACTGAGCCAGGACTGGAAGCTAGTTCTTATGATGATTCTGGCTTCTTCCCACGCTCCTAGAAGAGGACTACAAGCTTAAAGGACACATCAGTCACACATTTCCTGTCAAACAGGAAGATTTCCAAATGCATTGAATTAAGCCTGCTGTGTCTGATCCTTCCTGTTGCAATGATCTGGATTACTGGAATCCCCTGCTGATTGAAGCAAGCAGCTACAGTCCTAGAAACATAAGGATAACAGGTTTTCTATGTAAAACACATTAACTGAGAAAGGATATCAATTATCAATTAAATTTAAAACCGACACTACAACAACTAATACAGGTGCAATTTCCTAGGTTTCTTTGCAATCAGGGGACCCTCACCTGTCGTTTTTGCCAACAGATATAGGATCACTCCTCCAAAGCTCAACATAGATGGCCTGGGAATTATAGGATTTGCTTTTAGGTCCTGCTACCTTCTCTTTTTCAATGGAGTTGTCAAAATAACCAGATGTTATTAGCCAGATATGTCTGGAAAGAGGCCAATCAGTGATGTGGAAAATAGAAGAAAGTGTTAGGATTGAAAGTGTTCAATGAAAAATTAAAAGTCTTTAGGTACCTTGAGGCTGATGAAGAATTTTGCCAAACTGCTAGGACTGTAAGGCTGACTGTTCCTAGAAATGGAAACACTGTGAGAGAGGCTCACAAGTCAGGAGGGGCTTACAAGTCTATGGCCAGATGTTTGCTTCTATTTATATTTGCTACTTTTGTTCTGTGACAAATTTGGGGTAACCGATAATATTTTGAGGTTTTGTTGTTAAAATTCTGCTTTATTTTGTCAGAGCATAAATAAGCCTGTTTAGAAGATCTGCTGCATTCTGGGCTGTGTTTGTCTTACTTTCAATTAAAAATTTCCTCCGGAAATCCAGCTCCAATTAGATAATAGAAGTTATCAAGAAACTATTTTTTTTTGATGATCACTTTTAAACAAACTTTGCTGGAATGTTTCTGTTAGCTTTTGCAAGAAACATCTGAATTTTTAAATAGAAATTTTAGAATTCCCTTATTGAAAGATTCTTGTTGATCAATATTCACAAATCATATATCTGATAATGAAACTGTATTTAGAATATATAAGAACTCTCACAACTCAATAATAAAAAGACAAACAGAACAATTTAAAAATGTACAACGAATTTGAATAGACATTTTCCCAAAGAAGATATACAAATGGCTAACAAGAAGATGAAATGATGCTCAACATCATTAGTCATCAGGGAAAAGAAAATTAAAACCATAGTAAGATACCACTTTACACCTATTAGGATAGTTATAACCACAACATCAGACAATAACAAAGGTTAGCAAGGGTGTGGAGCAATTGAAACCCCCATATATTTTTGGTGAGAATGTAAAATTGTACAGCTACTGTGGAGAGCAATCTCTTCTAATGAAAATACATGACTGGCAGCTCCATAAATAGTTAAGCACAGAATTATAAGATAACCCAGTAATTCTACTTCTGGGAATATACCCAAAGGAATTCAAAGCAGGGACTCAAACAAATATTTGTACGCCACTGTTCAGAGAAGCATTACATACAATAACCAAAAGTTGGAAACAACCCAAATATCCATCTACTGATAAATGGATAAAATAATATGACATATTCACACAATGGAATATTATTTGGCCATAAAAAGGAATAAAGTACTGGTTCATGTTAATTAAAAAACAAACAAAAAAAACACACCTTTTTGTTTCAGGGGTACCTGTGTGGGTTTGTTATATAGGTAAATTTCATGTCACATGGGTTTCGTGTACAGATCGTTTCATCGCCAGGTAATAAGCATGGTACCTCATAGGCAGTTTTTCAATCCTCACCCTCCTCGCACCCTCTACCTTCAAGTAGGCCCTTGTGTCTATTGTTCCCTTTTTTGTGTCCACGTGTATTCAGTGTTTAGCAAGTGAGAACATGAGGTATTTGGTTTTCTGTTCCTGCATTAGTTCACTTAGTCTAATGGCCTCCAGCTCCATCCATGTTCCTGCAAAGGACATGACCTTATTCTTTTTTATAGCTGCATAGTATTCCATGGTGTATATGTGACAAATTTTCTTTATCCAATCCACTGTTGATGGGCATTTACATTGATTACATGTCTTTGCTATTGTGAATAGGGCTGTGATTAACATAATGTATGCATGTGTCTTTATGGTAGAATAATTTATAACCTGCTGGTTATATACCCAGTAATGGGATTGCCAGGTCAAATGATAGTTCTGTTTTAAGTACTTTGAGAAATCTCCAAACTGCTATGCAGATTTCTCCTATCCAGAAATCTCCAACTGCTATTTATAGTGTCTGAACTAATTTACATTCGTGCCAGTAGTATATAAGCATTTTCTTTTTTCTGCCACCTGGCCAGCATCTGTTTTTTTTTGTTGTTGTTTTTTTTAACTTTTTAATAATAACCATTCTGACCAGTATGAGATGTTATCTCTTTGTGGTTTTTGATTTGCATTTCTCTACTGATTAGTGATTTTGAGTGTTTTTTTTATATGTTTCTTGGCCACGTGTATGTCTCCTTTTAAGTGTTACGACATGGATAAACCTTGAAAACATTATGCTAAGTGAAAAGCCAAACACAAAAGACCACATATTCTATCTCTATGAAATGTCTAAAGCAGGCAAATCTATAGAGAGAAGGTAAATTAATGGTTGCTAAGGGTTAGGGAAGGGGGCTGGGAATTGTGGGGTGGTAGTTATAGAGCATGAAGTTCATTTTTCAGGTAATGGAAATAGTCCAAAACTGATTGTGATGAATGTTGAACAACTCTGTGAATATACTAAAAACCATTACAATTAATGGGTGAATTGTATGGTGTGTGAATTATATTTCAACAAAACTGTTACAAAGAAAATCTTGCTGGCCATGTTCTCTGTGCCTTGTGCTGTAACAGGTGCTGGGGACAGGGGTGCAGATGTAACTAAGAGTCAGAAGCTCCCAAGGAGCTTATGATTTAAGGAGGCAGATAGGAAAGAAAGCAACTATCAAGATAGGGTGAAAAAAAAGGGCTATAGTAGACCTTGGTGTTTCTAGCAGAATTAATGAATAGATATGACTGATGCATTTAAGAAATGCGTCAGCTAAGAGGCAGAATTTAATCTGGATCTTGAAGTGTGAATGTGAATTCAATTCAATAACAAAGCCTCAAGATATTCTGGAGGGCAAGGTTGGGAGAGAAGGTCATTCACAGTTGAGGGATCCGAGCAAGGATGGAATGGAGGCTACAAAGAAATGGAAGGTGGTATCTATGACTCTGCTGCCTCCTAGCCATGACTTTGGGTGGGTTAACTAACCTCTCTGGACCTCAATTTCCTTAACCTGAAAATGAAGATGAACACCCTATTCATAATGTTGTAGTATTCATCAAACGAAAGGACAACATGGGAGACACTGTGGGCTGAATAACCCAGCATCTATTCTTAGCCCTCTTCTCCCTTGCCTGCATCTATAACAGACGCTTAAAGACCCAAATACCTGCTCAGCTTCCTTTGGATCTCAAGGTGGCCACATGACAGGGATATACTTATGGCTAATGATACATAAACAAAAGACTGCTAAGGGACTTCTATCAGAGTTTTTCTTTCCTGAAGAAAAGATACAGGCATTGCTAATGCTATCTGCTTCTCTCTAGTTCCTGCCTTGAATGCAGACATGATACCTGGGGCTCTCATAGCTATCTTGCAGTTGGATCACTGGCAATGAGGAAGGTGACAAGCCAACACATTAAGGGCAGTGCAGAGACTGTAAGAGGGTCTCGTCTCTTGATGGCAACAATGAATGAATGCCATCAACCACCTACCTCCAGACTTATGTAAGAAAAATAGCCTTCTATCTGTATGAGTCATTGTTAATTGGGGGTTCTGTTACCTGAAACCAAAAAGGGTTCTCCACTGATACAGAGTGTATGAAGAAACTTTATAAGCCAAAAAGTGATTTATAAAAATAAAGGATACTTTTTAGAAAAGAAGAGATATATGATTTGAATTACATTTTGATAGCAGGCTGAAAAATAAATTGGTGAATTGTAGTAGGGAATGTTACTGAGGTGGACAATAAACAATGGAAGAGCAGTGGATGGAAACGAAAGGACAGATGCCAGAGAGAACACGGAGGGGTCACTCATAGGACCAGACAACTGACTGGACGTCAGAAAGGGTGCAGAAATGGGAACATTTGAAAATGTTTTGAAAGATTTTAGCCCTGGTGATAGAAGGAATGGTGGGACTGTAAACCTACATTCCTAATATGGGAATGAGTATAACTTTGAGGAGAAAGATAATAATTAGTTCAGTTTTGGACATATTGACTTTGAATTGCGTGCAACACACCAAAGAGAGGTCCTGTAGGTGGCTGAAAATCTGGGGCTTAAAGAACAGATGGAGATATGCATCTGGGTGTCTTCAGTGTACAAGTGGCAGCTAAAGCCATAGACATTGGTGGGATCACTCATGAGGAGTAGGGATGGTAGAGGAGAAAATGACAACAGAAGGAAACTTGTGTGTGGGAGGGGATGTCTACCTTTAAGTGTTAGGTGAAAATGAAGAGTCAGTAGAGAAGAGACTAAAAAGAAAATTTCTGTGATTCAAAAATATTTATTGAGTGCCTACTATGTGCTAGACACTGGGCTCAAGACTAAATAGTCAGGCAGGAAGAGACCCAGAAATATGTGAAGCTGAGGAGGATGTGGAGCAGGAACAGCCCTGGTCAACAGTGTCAAATGCTGAAAAAAAGTCAAGTGGGATGAGAAATGAGGGACTCCTTCCTCAGCCACATTCATCTAAGTTCCTTTAATGGGAGTTTATTGTTAGCTGTAATAGCCTGTCTGGAAGACAAATGCTAAATTAATTTGGGAACTGATTTCTAAAACTCTCAAGTGGCTTAAATCATTTAAAAGAGGTTAAAATTCTATTATGTGAGATTGAATTGGTTTCTGCAGGTGGTTGTGCAACATTTTCCCCTAGAGATCTGTTTGTCAAATATGGTTTCTGTCCAGTTCCTCCTAGGAGCAAGGATAGTGGAGGTGTGAGAGCAGAGCAACTCCATCAAGTTTTTCTGATGCCTTATCCTGTGAATGTAAATTGGAGCTCCTTGCTTTGAATTATAATAAACCTTAGTGCCTGTGGTGTGCAATATACTTGATTAATATGATCTTTTTTTTCTTTACTCGTGTCATGGTTATTAGGTTTGTCTCTCTAAATACACTGAAAGTCCCTTCAGGGTAGAGATTATGTCTTTTGCTTTTCTCCCATTTCCTGCAGGACTGGACAGAGTAGGCATTAAATAAATATTCAATTATGCCATAGGAGTGTATGCCAATGTACATTTTATAAAATGTACATTTTAAAAAATAAATGTTATTTTAAATCCCAATATTAAAAATCTAGCTATATAATTTTATTGATACAGGGTATAGTTTGGAAGAGTGTAAAGAAAGTGCATGAGTACACTAGCTGGCATGGATCATATCTTGAGCTGGAGAAATAAGCAAAAAAGAAACAGATCTGGCTAGAATGAAGCTCAGTATCACTTGGCAGCAATCTCTCAGCTCTCTGTGGGGAAGCCTCGATTAATGCCAACAGGATGAAGGATATTTCAGGGATCCACTGTAATGTTTAAAGATCTGTGCTTGGGCCCAGTCAACAACAACAGGTTCATTAGAATTTTTTTCATAAGGTGATTCACTAAACGTTTATTGAGCTTATATCATGAGCAGGTACATGTATCTAACCATTAAATATTGCAGCTCCCCCAGTGTTCAATCCTTGGATATTTGTCTTCTCTTACTCTATGCTTTCTCCTTAGGTGATTTCATTTTTAGCCACTGCTTCAATTACCACCACCCATAGGCAGATGACTCACATGTTTGTATCTTCAGATTGGAATTCTGCTCTGAGATCCGGACTTATACATGTAGCTGCCAGCTTGCTCCTGTTGGATGGCTCCCAGAAATTACAAATCAAACAGGTCTTAAAAAGAACTCACGCTCTTCACTTTCTCTGCACCATCCCCTTCAACCAAACCTGGCATTCTTCCAGTGTTCTCTGTTTTAGCCAATGACACTTTCATCTATCTTGTCCCACGAGCCAGAAACGTGGCACTCATCATTGACACATCCTACTTCTTCACCCTCATCTCCAGCCTCTTAGGAAATCTACCATGACTTCCACCTGCAGAATACAGCCATATCTGCTCACTTCTCTCTATTGCCACTGCCACAACACTAGTCTTAGCCATAATCAGTTCTCACCTGACTTAGACAATTGCAGCTTTCTTAATTGGTCTCTTTACTCCCACTTTTCTCTCTTAGTTCGATCTCTGCCCCACAGAAAGAGTGATTGTTTTGATATACACATCAGACCATGAAACCCCATTGCATGAAATCCTTCAATGACATACATACACTTTTTCTTAGAATAAGGACCAAGATAGCTTACAAAGTCTGGAATGATTCCCTAAGTTTCTAACTCGGGCTTTCATTTAAGGCATAGTTTTGTAAGTGAACACAAATAGAATTTTGAAAGCAAACTTACAAACTTTAGAATTACAATATATTTAGAGATTAGAATGCTAATTTTCCTGATAATGTAAACTTGCTCCTTTAACCACTGTATTACATATTTATGCCTTTACCACACTGAACAGAAGTTAACCTTTGTATGATGATTTGGTGATTCTGGTTTCTCTCTTCCTGCTAACTTTACTTGTCAGTGCTGTCCACTTCAAGCATCCCCCTTCTTGTCTCCTTTTAAATGTATTTTTGAATGAAATGTACATATATATATATGTACACTTATATATATATATATATATATATGTACATATATATATGTGTGTGAGCCGGCTTATATGATTATGGAGGTTGGCTGGGAAAGTCTGAAATTTGTAGGGTAAGCCATCACGAGGAGCAGGTTAAACACTCTAGGGCAAAAGCTGTCCCTGTGGTCCATAGGCAGAATTTCTTCTTCCTCAGAGAAACCTTAGTTTTCCTCTTAAGGCCTGTTCAGCTCATTGGATATGGCCCACCCACATGATCAAAGATGGTGTCCTTTAGTTAAAGTCAATTGACTGTAGATGTTAATCACATCTACAATAGACCTTCACAGCAACACATAGATTAGTATTTTATGTAGTAAAAATAGGGATAGTAGGCTAGCCATGATGACACATAACGCTGACCATCACAATTGAGAAGCCAATATTTATAATTGATACACATTCTCATCCGCAGGCTGGATGAAAGCTTTAGATGGCTATGCTTTCCCATTTCTTTCTGGGTTATACAGCCATGTTCCAGTAATTAAAGCTGCTGGAAACCTAAACTACAGATATCTGAGGTGGTTCTATATGATACTTGGAATTCATATATTAAATTTAATTTTGAAACAAAAATAATTATTTGACAAATACAATTCTGAATATGTAGATGATATGAAAAGGGCGGCAGGTCCTCAATTTAGATGGGGCCTAAAATGTACAACCAAGAATGCTTAGGACAAAAAGGACAAGAACAGGATATCCAGGAGAGAGGAGAAAATGCTGGAATTGGACTAAGGAGAACATTAATACCAGGATTGGGCTACAGTGTTTATAGGAAATCTTATGAGAAGTAACCCAACTTTTGAGTTTTAGGCATTTATACATATCATCATGAAGAAATCACCCTACAAGAATCTATGAAATTAAGCATGAGGATATGAAATTAAAGAAATATTAAGAATACTAATAATCACTAAGCACTGTGCTAAATGCTTGGTGATTATTAGTATTCTTAATATTAAGAATAGCTCATTTCTTTCTTTGACAAAATTTTGTTAAGGTAAGAGTAAACATCATATCATGATCCCGGGGCCAGAATTCCTTCTTAAGTTGTACTGTTGATGAAAAGGAGGCTTCAGCTGAGTAGACAAAAGTAACTTACATATAATTAAATTAAAGATATGTTGATGTTTGTTTGGAAAATACAGTATGGTCTAGAAATGTATGAGCTTCTTGCTACCAGGAAAACTGGTGACTAAATTGTGTTAGGAAGACGTTTTGTTGGGGATAAGGGTATGTGTTGGTGGGGACATAGTAGAGAAGGGAAGAAAACATAGAAAATTTGAGGCATATATCTCTAAGCATCTCAGAAAAGATGAGACCTTAAAGGTGAACAGTGTTCTGTTCTGACATCCCAAGTAGTCTAATTCAGAGACACCTCTGAGTGAGGCTTTGGGTTGCTGGGACTGAGGGATGAATGTGGGGTTCAGATTTAAAGCCTCTTGCTTCCCTAGTGTTCGAGGGAACTGGTGTTGGCCTACAAATGGGAGCAAGGATGGACTAGAAAGTGAAACAAGGGGAGATGAGTTTGAGTCAAATCTAAAATTTACATACTTACATGTAGTCTGTGCTTCAGGATTTCCTCAGACAGTCCAACTCCATTTTCAAACTCCCAAATCATAAATATTCCTTCCAGTTTCTCCTCTTATGCTACCACCTGTGAGTCTCCTTTTCTTCCTATGTCATTTGGCATCCTTCTTCTTCATTGGCCATCTATTGGTAGCATAGATGATTGACCTATACCCTCGTCTCCAGGCCACATAAACATTGCCTTTTTTTCTCCTCCCTCTATATAGGAAGAACAGCAGCATGGTTCTCCTGATTTTCCCTTCCTCCAAATTTTCCTCTTTGGGGTCAACATCTTCATTTCAGTTCTTTCCCATCCTGGGTTCCAAGGAATGTGTCTCCATCTCTGGGATGAGGTAGCAGGATATGGTGGAAATAGCATTCGACTTTGACCGAATCTCTATTGGATTTGTGTCCTAGCTCAATCTCTCTGAGTTCTGGTTTCCTTGTCTGTAAAATGTGAATAGTAATACCTGCTTGGCCTACCTCAAAGGGTTTTTGAGAGTAGCGAAATCAAGCCGAGTTAATGGAGAGGAAAAGACATTGTCAACTCTTAACATATATATTCCCAGATCCTAAGTGGAGAAAGAAAAACACAGAGCCCAAGACAAAGACACACTAAGAAACCCAGAAACTAGGAGGAAGAGAGTAAACAAAATGGATTAAGAAATTTTGCTTTGAGGCTTGGGGCGATTTTTTTGTTGTTTCTGAGTGAAAGCAATGTTCTTTTGTGAGCTGAAAACAATCTTGATGAAGGCTAGGTAAGAGCAGTGCTAGTGATGCATCTGTGTCCATAAGCTTTGAAATAAGATGAGACATTTAAAAAACCCCAATGGTGCCCTCAATCTCTAAGGCCTGGAAAACGACCTAAAGTCACCTTTAGCTTCTTCACAGAAGTCTACATCTACCTGCTTATTTTTCTTGATTAAATCTGATTTACCTTAAGTATCAGTCTTGAAGATAAACAAACACCATTTACACAGGTATAGATAGCACTTCGTTTCCTAGTTAGAACACCATAGAGAACTGGTGCATGTGTAGTTTTAAAGTATTTAAATATGCCATTTTGAAATACACCTTTTGTTGTATAATTTAAAAGTGGCTTCACCATCACTTTTCTTTTTCAAAACGCATTTTTCAAATATTGCAAACCTAAGGTATTTGGGGCATATTACGGGTTACATAGGGTTTTGTGGGCCACGTCTTGGATCCTAAGCAGGGAGACAGCATGCCAATAATAGATCATAAAATTAGGAACACAGAAACAACAATAGTAGAAAATAAATAGTAGAAAATAGTAGACAAAATCCTAATAAAATTAGGAATGAGAACACGGGTTAGGTCATAGCTTTGTCACTTAATTGCTGTGCGACTTTCATTTCTGTGAAGCTCAGTATTCGCTTCTATAAAATGGAGATTAGACCTATCTTCCCGGGTTTTGGTAATGACTAGAAATGATATGTATTTAGTTTCCTATTTATGCCATAACAAATTACCTTAAACTGAGTGTCTAAAAACAATACAAATTTATTCTCTTACAATTCTGTAGCAGTCCAACCTGGACCTCATTGGGCTAAAAATCAAGATGTTGACAAGGTTGTGTTCCATTTTTGAAACTTTAAGGGCAGATCTGTTTCTTTGCATTTTTTCAGCTTCTGAAGGCTTCCTGCATTCCTCAGCACTTTTCACTCTCTTCACAGCCAGCAATGCCGCATCTCTTTGGTCATTCTTTCATAGTCACATCTCCCTTTGACTTTTTTCTGCCTTCTTCTTCCATGTTTAAGGACCCCTGTGATTACACTGGATCTATGTAGATAATCCAGGATAATCCACTCATTTAAAGACCAGTTTATTAGCAACCTTAATTCCATCTGCAACCTAATTCCCCCTTTCCATGTAACCTAACATATCCACAGGTTCTGAGGATGAGAAGGTAGACATTTTTGCACCTATTTGCGGAGGGAGGGGGACTTCTACAATGATTTGGTAAAGAAGGTGGACATCTTTGGAGGGTCATTATTCTGCCCACCACCACCCCTCCATACACACATGCACTCAACTTTTTAAAATTTTTGAACAATTTTCAATTTGGAGAAAATTTGTAAAAATAATACAGAGAGTTCCCATATGTCCCTTACCCATTTTCTCCTAAAGTTGGCATCTTATTGCCATGGTACATTTGTCACAATTAAGAAACCAATACTGACATATTACTGTTAACCAAACTGCAGGATTTATTAGGATTAGGATTCCATTTTATAGACATGAATATGGAGCTTCACAGAAATGAAGGTCGCGCAGAAATTAAGTGACAAAGCTATGACATAACCTGTGTTCTCACTCCTAATTTTATTAGGATTTTGTCAGTTTTTCTACTATTGTTGTTTCTGTGTTCCAGGATCCAATCCAGGATACCAAATTGCATTTATAGAGTTATTACTGTTAACAGCAATCTTATTACATCTATGACAAAATATATTCCCAATTCCAAGAACTGATTTAATTCATCTTATAATATCCCATAGAGACAAAATAGAAAAAAAATACTTTGTACTTTAAACATTCTTTATTCCTATTTCGTCCCTTAAATATATCTATTAAGCACCCACTGTGATCCAACTGTTCTTCTAGGCCCTGAGGATACAGAAGTAAATGAAACAAACATCCCTGCCCTCAAGTAGATTACATTTTATTGGGGGGGGGGAAAGAATGGGGTTGTGAAGGGAACAGACAATAAACAAGACAAGTAAGTAGAATATATAGTTTGTATCATGGTGATAAATAAAAAATAAAGCAGTTGAATAAAGAAAAATAAAACAGGGAGGGCAACAGAGACTGCTAGGTGTACATGGAGCAATTTAACATAGTATAGTCATGGATCCAAAGCCTGAAAGAGATGAGGGAGTGAGCCACAGGGCTGTCTGGGGGAAGATCACTCTAGGCAGAGAACACGGCTGGGACAAAATCCCTAAGATCCTCTGATAGGCTGGACAAAGAACAAAGAGGCAAAGGCTGGTGGAACAGAGTGAATAAAGTCAGAGAGGTAATTATATAGAGACCTGTAAGTAATTGCAAGGACTTTGGCTTTGACCTTGAGGGAGATGAGAAGTTATTGGAAAGTCTTGAGCAGCAGTGTGACATGATCTGATTTTGGATTTTAAGAAAATCAATTCTGGATGCTGTGTTCAAAATAAACAGTAATGGGGCAAGTGTTTCAGGGAAACCTGTTGGAAGGCTATTGCAATACAGCTAGTGCTCGACTTACGACCACGATTGCTTCCGACACACCGGTCATAACACGATTTGGTCGTAAGTTGAGTAGGCTATATGTAGAGTACTGTGAAATGATGTTATAAAAATCTTTAAGTCATATTTTATCATAATTTTCTTTCATTATTGTTATATATCATAATATTCTTTGTTCATTTTATGCCATTTGTATCATCTCTACACCATTTTGTTTCTTATTTTTACATTCGTCAGGTTTAAGTAAAACACTGTATTACCAGTACAACTGGTTTAATATTTGCAAAACATACAAATTACAAAATACAGGTGCATACAAAAATACAAAATACAGGTGTAAAAAATACCATAGGAAACATTTTCCCAATTGCAACACACATCAAAATATATAAACATGTCCGAAACATTTTATTGGCCGTTTTTGAATTTGATCTTCCATCCAAATATATAGCAATTTCTCCATTTCGTGGATGGGCCTGCTTCGTTGCTTTGTTATAACTGTTGATCGCATGGGTGCAGAACCTTTCACAGCTTCACAAATTCTTTCTTTATCTTTCAAAATCGTCGACACAGTTGAGTGTGATAACTTCGTATCACGTGCGATCACATTCACTTTCTTTCCTCCTTCGTACTGCTTAATTACCTTAATTTTCGTGTCGAGATCGATGGCCTTTCTTTCCTTCTTGGCAGGCTGAGGTGTAGACAAAGACAATTTCCTCTTGGTAGACATCTTGGGAGGGGTTTGATGAAAAATATCCAAGACACAAAACACAAATTGCTGTACCTAGTCTGGGATAACAGTTGAAATGGTGCACGCGGAGATGGTAGTGCTGCCGGAAGCTGGTCCACACTGTCGTACACCCAGGTGGACAAAGTTTACACTGCCAGACGTGGAGCAGTCGTGGCTAGCGATTGTGGTCGTAAAGTCGAATGGTCGTAAATTGCATAGGTCGTAAGTCAATCAATGCCTGTAATCCAGGCAAGAGATGATAGTGGATTCAACCAAGGTGGTAGTAGGGAAGACAGTGGGAAGCGGTTGGATACTAGTTGTATTTTGGAAGAGAGTAAACATAACTTACTGATAAATTAGATGTGAAGTATGTGAGAGAGACAGGTATCAAAAGTTATATCAAGGTTTTGGGCCTGAGCAACTGGAAGGATGGAAATGTCACTTACTGACATGGTGAGACCACAGGAGGAACAGGTTTTAACAGTGGGCATGGGTAGAGAAGTTATGCCATAAGATGGGTTTTACACATGTCAATCTTGACATGTCAAATGTATATGCCAGTTGACCTCTAAAGTAGGCAGTTGGATACATGAGTATGAAATTCAGGGAAGGGATCTGGGCTGGAGATATAACCTTGGGAGTTGTCAGTGGTATTTAAAAGCTATGAGACTGGATGAGATCACTAAGTAAGTGAATGTAGAGAGAGAATAAATCATCAAGAAATGAGTCCCAAGGAATTCCAATATATTAAAAGATGAGGGAGGTGAGGATGAAGAAGCAGTGGAGACTGAGAAGGAGAGGCCAGTGAGGTGAAAGAGGACCAGGAGAGAGTGGAATCTTGGAGGCTGATTGAAGCAAGTATTTCCAGAAGGAAGAAGTGATATACAGCATCAAATGCTACTGCTGAGTCAAGTACAATGAAGATTGAGAAGTGAGTGTTGGAGTGAGCGAGGTGGAGGTCATTGATGATCTTGACAAGGGCAGTTTCAGAGAAATGCTGGAGGAGAAAGCCTGATTAAGATGAATAAGAAAGACTTGATGAAGAGGAATTGAAGATGAGTATGGGCAATACCTTTGTG
>NW_016107832.1:1344151-1366577 GCF_001604975.1 Cebus imitator
AAGAGAATTGCTGGAAGACTGTTCTGAAGTAGGTAAAATGGGATGAGGCTGAGTGCACAAATAGAGAATTGGCCTTAGTTAGGGGCACAGACCGTTCATCTATGGTAACAGGAAGGAGGCTGGTGTGCGCATACAGGTGGAGGTCAGCTGCTGGTGGGAGTATGGGCAACAACTTCTTAGCTGATTGCTTCTACTTTCCAGATAAATAAATAGGGTTATCTTATGAGAATGAGGATGAGAGAGGTGCTGGAGATTGAGGAAGAACATAAGGTATTAATTGTTTAGAAGAGTGAGAGAATGAATTAATAAATGTAATAAAATTACTGAGTATCATTAAGGGACCACTTGAGGATAGTGCTCATGAATTTGAACTGAGACCAGTAGGCACATAGTATGTTTTCCCCAGGCACATTTAGCTGCACAGGTGCAGTTTCAGAGGAGGCAGAAAATTTGATTAAAATAGAGTGGAGACATTGCCAAAGGGGTATGATGAAACAAGGCAAGGGGTAAAGGAGTCATTTGGTATAAGCAAGAGAAAAATTATAACGATGTGCCATGGAAGCGAAGCTGTGTAATGAAGAGAGTGATGACTATTGCTTATCCCTTATCTACGAGGGATAAGAAATAGTGAAAAGGTGAGAGGCTCAATGAATTATAGGTCGTGATGAGATTGAAGGATTGCTGAAGATAGGGCAGTAGAGGGAGTGTGTGGAAAAATAAGAAGTGGTGGAGGGATAGTGGGATGCATGAAATTCAGATAAAGGAGGGAATGCAGCTACTGGTAATGATCAGGTCTAGAATATGGCCATGGGAGTGAGCAGCTGATGTTGGGGAGTGGGGAACGTACAATGTCACTCAAGGAAAAGAAGTCAAGAAACTGAAAGTCCAAGGCACAATAGGATTCTCTATGTGTACTATTAAAATCACCAAGAATGAAGGCAGATGTTGTGTTGGAAAAAGTAAAAGCATGCCAAGAGCTAAAACACTCAGGAAATCAGGGGTCTGTGGATGAGTGCAACAAGGAGGAACTAGTAAGTTGTCTGGTCTGATGGCATGAGATCAAAATGACCCTGATGTTTTAGAGGAAAGAAGAATGATCTGGAAATGGCAATGGAAAAAAAGAAGGCCACCTACCCAACTTTCAAATCTAGCAGTATGAGGGTTTAACAGCCACTACTTAAGAAAGCAACAAGGGAAATATATTGTTCCTGGAGGAGAGCTGAGTTTCAGTTAGAGCAAGAAAGGAAAATAAATTTTAAGAGATTAGAGTAAGATTATAAGAAAAACAGTTTAGGCAAAGAGAAGGGGACACTGATATAAAAATATTGGGTCCATTGGGTCAGGTGTCAGGGGAATATTATCTCTATGTACCCTAGGCTATGTTTCATATCATACAGTTTTCTTATAAACTTGAAAAAGGAGAGCTGCAGAGTAACACATCGTCGGTGTGTCTCTAGCAGTGGCCCAGAGTGAGGGAACCCTGATCAGCCAATGTTAAATCCTGTGATCTGCGAAGAAGGTCATTGCATCAGAGAAGTAGAACTCATCAGACTGCCATAGCTGGGCAACTATCCTTTGAAGCAATTTAACAACTCTAGTCCTGATTGCTGCACTCTTCAAACAACTTTGGACTGTAATTTGGTTTTCCAAGTTATCTTTTCTTCTGGCAGAGAATGCGCTGGCTGGCTGGCAGTTCCATTTCCCAGTGTAAATTAATCAATTGGCTTCCCATTTAATCAGTTGGTCTTCTGTAAATCTGGTTAGCATGAGTCAGTCCCCTGAAGCTTGATCACCTCGGCATGAATGTCATAAAAATCAGCTTATGAATTTGTTAAGCAGAGGACCAGACACTGGCACTCATGATGACCCCAGTAATGTAGTCCAGCCTGAAGCAACTGTGTCTGCTTTCCCCACAGATTTACCTTAATTCTATTCTACTAAGAATACATCAAAAAGAAAATGAGGCTCAACCCTTTGCAAACGCCCTGTTGTTTAAACAACAAAAAACTGTTGGCATCACACGATTTATTTTTATGGAAATATGATATGAAGCTCAAAGGAATGATGTGCTTTGGCAACTATTTTAATGAAGTTCACATGCTTTCTCCTCATTTCCTCAAGAACACTGGCAAGGGCAGCAAGATACCTTCCTGGCTTTACTTCAGAGAAGTAAAGCCCAGTTAGGTAAGATAATCGTGCAGTGATGGATTAGACTTCTCAGTCCACAAATGTCTGGACCCATGTTCTGAAGAGAACTATTCCTGATTTGAAGCACGACACGAGAACTAGCTAAGTCCCACCAAATGTTATAATCTGCATTAATGAATATTTTGATCCTTTTGGGCCTAATGTCCAGAGTACTGTGATTAGGACATTTTGCCTTCTTTCCTTGTAAACAAACTGGCTTTATTCATTGTCTGAAGCATCACAATTCAAAAAGTTAACAGACTCAGGCACTTAAATTTTTCATAGTAATAAGGGAAGATGATCATCTTTTTCTTTTTAACTCCTCCCACCCCCATGTGTGTGTATGCAGAGCTTACATTGTTGTTGGGTTAAATATGAAATCATAAGGAAAAAGAGAAACAAAATAAAGCAACAATGCTGGGGCCAAAATGAGGCTGAATGGGAAAGAAATAAGAGAAAGGAAATACCTATGATTCTTTCCCAAACATCCATTAGTTGGTGATGAAATTCAGGTCAAGGACAAAAGGACTATAAATGCTATTGGGTTTGTTTGACCAAAACGAGCATTAACGATAATAGCTAGAAAAGAGATCATCAAACGATGGCCTGCAAGACAAGTCTAGCTCACTCCATAATTTTGAATGGCCAGCAAGGTGGAATGATTTTTTATGTTTTTAAATGGTTGAAACAAATGAAAGGAAAAATAGTATTTCATGGCACTTGAAAATTACATGAAATTCAACTCTTAGTGACCATAAGTAATGTTTTATTGGAACATAGTCACATCCACTTATGTACAAATAGTCCATGGCTGCTTTCACACTACAATGTCAGTAATTGCAATAGAGGCCACATGGCCCACAAAACCATACATTTCAATATCTGGCCCTTTGGTTTTTATCAGATGGCAACTGTTTATCAGCTCACATTATTATGCCCAAAATTTAAAGTGATTTGGGAAGGATGAATGGATATTTAAGTATCTTTTCTATTAATTGATTCTTCAATAATAATCTTTACCAGTGAATTTAATCTCAAGTATTTACTCAGCAACTTCTATTGTCTCTATCCCCAAAGAACTCACAGAGGTGGAGCACCAGATAATAATTTGGAAGTTGACATACAAAATTCAAAATATATCACTTGGTACTCTAATTTTTGGTTCTGTCCAGTAATGTGACTATTAAATATCTATCTGGAGCAGAGTTGGGCAAGAGAAAGAGTAAGAACCTGTCACAATATTGTATCCACAGTGAGAGAATAGGAAAGTGTCTTGATATTAAAAATCTGACTACTAAAATTAAAAATTCAGCAGAATGGTTGAATGATAGAATGTGTGTGGCTAAGGAAGGAATTAGTTATTGGAAACTCAGGTACAGGAAATTTCCCAAAATATTAAACCAAAGACAAAGAGATGAAAAGTATCAAAGCAAAAATTGAGGCATGGAGAATCAACCCAGCTTCATGAGGTTATTGGTGCTCAGGCTCCTTTTATCTTTCTGTTGCAACTATTTTCAAGGTATGATTTCCATCCCTAGTTACCTCACAGCTCAAGGTAGCTCCTGGGGCTCCAGCCATCTTATACATGTTCCAAGTAGTCATATAAAGGAATTGTGAGGAAGAGTAAAATGAACACCTCTCCCAGTTTTGTCAGTTCTCCTTAAGGAGGCTTCCTAGAACTCCTACACATTATTTATTTTAACTTAATTGGCTAGAACTTGATCATGTGGCCACACTTGCTTAAAGAAAGACTAAAAAGTAAAAAGTACTATGTTTATTCAAGGGACCAGTTTACTCTGCTAAAATGAGGTTTAGTTCTTGAGGAAAAGGGAAAACTGGACTTAAAATAGGCAATTCAGTCTCTTCCATAAATCCTGTTGTTAGGTAAATTGATATTCAAGGATGAGGGCAAATACATACTAATAAATTTTAGTATTCATGGACCCTCTCTAAAATACTCAAGGGCATTTTAAAACTAAAAAGTAATATAATAAAGAGAAAGACATGACGTACAGGAAAAGAGTGGTGTGCTGGTAAATGCTTAACAACCAACTCAGGGGGGAAAAGCTCTGATCTGTACAATGAAAATTACTCCCAACATGGCTGACGTCAAGCTACCAACATGATGTCACTGAACACAGAGTTCAAAAGAGATGCTAACAATTGGCTGTAGTGATAAAAAAAAATTTAAAAAGCATGATAAAGAATAACAAAAGATGGGAGGGATAAGTTTAAATATATCAATAATTCCAATAAATGTGAACAAATTAAATTCTATTATTTTCAGATTATGTTCAAATATTTAGCATGTGCAGTTTATAAGTGACACATACCTAAAATAAAATGATAAAGAAAGTTTGATGATTAAGACTTGGGAAAAATACAAGACAAATGCTATTTGGAATGGAATGAAAATAAAGGAACTACACATTAAAATCTTTGGTGGGTGGCTAAAACAGTACAGAAGAAAATGAAAACTTTACATACTTATTTTTAAAAATCCTGAAGATTAATGGACTAACTATCCAACTCAAGATGTTAGGAGAATAATGGTAAAATACACCCAAGAAATGTAGATGGAAGGAATTCATAATGATACAAGCATTACTAAAACAGAAAATAGGCAAAAGTAGACCTGACCAATAAAATCTAAAGTTAATTCATTATGAAGACCAACACAGGCCAGGTGTGGTGGTTCATGCCTATAATCCCAACACTTTGGGAGGCTGAGGCAGGCAGATCACTTGAGCCTAGGAGGTCAAGACCAGCCTGGGGAACATGTTGAAACCCTGTCTCTACAAAAAATACAAAAATTAGCCAGGTGTGGTGGTGTGTACCTGTAGTCCCAGATACTTTTGGCTGGGGGATGTGGGACGCTGAGATGGGAGGATTGGTTGAGACCTGGAGATTGAGGCTGCAGTGAGCCGTGATTGCACCACTGCACTCCAGCCTGGGCTACAGAGCAAGGCCCTATCTTAAAAAACAAATAAACAGACAAAAAAACACAATTAAAAAGAAAAGCTTTGTCAAATCTAATTAAGAAACAAAAAGAGATTCAACTAAGCAAACTTTGGAATAAGTAGGACATAATACATATGAAAAAATTAAAACATTTTCAGAGACCAGAATATACCTATATGTATAGTTGTGACTCTTGAAAATAATGTTTGCATTTTCCATATTCAAAAGGTGAGATGAAATCAGTAAGGATGAGGAAACTCCTAAAATTGAATACAAACAGAGACACATTAATTATATATCAAATTGATAACATAACCAACCCAGAAATAAACAAAAACTAATCTAGGTAATTTTAACCATATACTCTCAATTTAAAGATAAAAAGAAATAAATCTTGAACTTTTCTTAGTAGATTTATTATTAGTAGTGGTGTCAGTATAGCAATGCTTATTTTGTGTATGTCTAAAGGATTGGGCAAATGAGTGATTATATTAATGTTGCTGCAAGCCAGGGTTCTCACCGTGGGAGAAGGTACATGATTGGCATGGGAAAAGAGGAAGAGCCCTATGGTGTTCAATTGGAATTAGAGATACCAGTATAAGCTCATCCTTAACTCTGTTCACTGAAAAAGTCTAGAAGTGGTAACATCCTTGAATCAATGAGCACAGCTAGTGCCAAGATCTTGTTTTCTAAATACCATTCTCCAATAAAAGAAACCGAGCCTTTTGGAGACATAGCTGGTTCTAGGGCAAGGGAAATGTAAGATAAACTGGGAATATCTTGTGCTAAAAGGAAAGGCAGTGATTAACCACTGATGTAACATGCCTAAAGGACATAGGAGCCAGCTTGAAGGGTTTCTACAGCTTGCTTGGGGACAATTTTACCATCAAAATGAAATCAAGAAGGTAATACATTTACATGCCAGTTTTTTGTGATACTGAAAACTTTAGTTTTTCATAAATTGAATTTATGAGTCCAAACTGATACCAAAAACCAAAGTCAGAGAAATAAACAAATCAATGCATTAAAAAAGGAATGAGAAGCAACAACTCTTCTTTATAATGCTCACTAATACGTGTAGTGGGACGATAGAGTTTTAAGCCAATATTTTGCAATTAACATAGTAATACTTGATTTGGGCAAGACACCAAAACTACTGGGTACAAGAGTATTGAAAAGAATCAAAGGTATTTTCCCACAGATTACTTACTATAAATAACAAAAAGGAAAAGGACATATTCACGGTGGAGAAGCCTGGCAGATACTACCCTAACCAAGTGGTTAAAACAAACATCCACAAGAAATGGGACACTCTGACATCATGTGCCTTCTGCTGTGATGCACTGAGAAGGGCACAGCACCACTTCTGTTATTCCTGCCCACAATGCAGTACCTGAATATGATCATGAGGAAACATCACACAAAGCCAAGCTGATGGCCATTCTACAATATAACTGATTTGTTCTCTTCAAAAATGGCAATGTGATGAATTATAAAGAATCGCTGAGATAAAGATGAAGAAAGAGATAGGACAACTAAACGCAGTGCATGATCCTAGCTTGGAGCCCAAATTAGAAAATGAAAATGCTATAAAGAACTTAATCCAAATAATTGGTGAAATTAGAATTTGGAAAATTCATTAGGTAATAGTATTTGATTGATGCTAAAGGTCTCAAATTTAATCATTTTCTTGTTGCTATGTAATAAAAATCTTTATTTTTAGTAGACATAGGCTGAGGTACTTAGCAGTGAAGGGTCATTAACAACTGTGACTCGCTTTCACATGGTTCAGGAAAAACATAGTTTGTGTATATATATTTATGAAGAAGTAAAGCAAATGTAGAAAACTGTTACAAAATTATTTTTTCAAGACTAATGTTTACCACTTTGTGCCTATAAATTTTACAATCTAGGGATGAGTTTCTAGAAAAAAAAAAAAGGATTTCCAAAGTTTACGCCAGGAATGTTTCAAAGTCTGAATAGATCTATTACCATAGGAGAAATTTAGAAAACATGTAATTCCCTTCTTACATAAAGTGTTCCAGAGCATAGGGAGTAGAGGAAACACAAATGCAGGCCTCATCCCAGCGTAAGGAACCTTCAGTGTTGTCCGCTTTATGTGCAATAAACAGACAGCTAAGTGTAATGGACTTGGAGTCAGTTGACGAAGTTATGGTGCTGACTTTGCCTCTGTGTGCAATGGCGATTTGAGCAAGTCACATAACTTCTCTGAGTTCCCATTTCATCCTGTGAAATGCTAGACCCTTTAAAATGGGGCTGGTGCTGTTTGCTTTTCATACCTCACAGATTTGTAGTAAAAATCAAGTAAGCTAACACTGTAGAAGATGAAAAGCCTGGGATACATGTAAGAAACACTAGTCTAGAATTCAGGGAAGTCCATGTGCATCTTGGGACTTGACCTGTATTTGTAATTCCTTTTCAACAAATGTCTTCTGTTAAAAATAGTTACACTTTGTCTAGTTTGTAATATTGAAAAAGGCCAATGGTGGAATGCCCTAAACTTTTGTATGCCTGGCAATCACTCTGTCTTGGAACAGTTTATGTAACCGAGGAAATGTCTCTTACTTAATGAGTTGGTGACTCACATGGCTGTGTAAAGATATACTTACTCCTCAGCTTTAATAACACTTCCAAAAAGCTCCCTTGACTCTCCTGGTCTGGGAGAGGGCCTCTCCCATAGCATTTGGTACTTATGTGTCTCATTAACCATCTCCTCCCTGCTAGATATAAGCTCAACAAGGGCAACAGCTGGATCCAACTTGTTCATCACTGTCGCCTCAGTGCCTACCTAGTAGGCACTCAACAAATATGTTTTTGAAGCTCTTATTGAAGAAAGATAAATGGAAAAAAGTCCTTGCTGAAAGAAGAGTAGTCGTTTTTAGCAAGCATTTTTGAGCAAGTACGATATGCAGTGCCCTTTGCTGAACAACATGGGGGCTACAGAGGTCATTCTGAGTCTTGCAGTTTCTGACAGACCACTCAGCTCCTAGGCTGAGTCATTTTCTCCCCTGACTGTTTGCAGAGTCACTCTGCCACCTTTTGGCTATACCTAGGAATTGCACCTTTTCTGGCATTCCCCTCATCCGGAGAGGACCTGCAACTGGCTCTACAGAGCATCATTCATTCATCTATTCCACAAACACTGAATGTACACCTCATGCCAAGTTCTGTGCCAGGAGCAGGAGACATAGTGGTGGAAAAGCACACATAGTTCTTGCCCTCAAGTGGTTTACAGTCTGGTTCAGGGGGGAAAGAGGACAATAAATGTGTAATTATATAAATAATAACTCTAAATGTGTCCAGTGCTGTGGAGGAGAAATACAAGTTGTCATAAGAGTGTCCCATGCCTTTGCACTCCATCATCTTTCTGCAGCAAAAGCTCATGAAATGGGAGTGCAACACATTTTGCCACCCTAACCAGAAGAGCAGGAAAATGAAAGCTCAGGCTCATAAGGGAGCATAGAACCATGATCAGATTGGCTGCAGTAATGCGTGTGGCTTGGATTTTTTTCACAACACCCATGCTTGCCTTTTGTCCAAACCCTGACTACTATCCAAACTATTCCATTTGCCTAAAATTAAACACTCTAGCTTTCCTTAGTAGTAATATCATTAGCTAACATTTTTTGAGAGCTTGCTTTGTGCCAGGAACTGTTAGGCGTTTTAAGTGCAGCAGCTAGCACGACATTCATAATAATTCTATAATACAGATAGTAATGCTGTTCCTGTAATGGCAGTAATGATAGGAAGCACAGGGTCTGCAGTAGGATTACCCATCTTTAAACCTGCTGGTGCCATCTACCAGATGTTTGACTGGGCAATTTACCTAAGTTCTCGGTGCCTCTGTTTTTCCACCTATAAAATGGAGATTATAAAAGTAATCTACTTTATAGGGTTGATGTGAAGAGTAAATGACAACGCATGTAAGTAGTTAGAACAGTGCCTGGCATATATGTGTGTGTGTGTGTGTGTGTGTGTGTGTGTGTGTATTTTGCAGATGAGGGCATCTGAGCTTCAGTAACTCATCCAACCTCCCATATCCACTGAGTGGTGCAGATGATGAGACGAGAGGCAATCTGATCCCCGAGCCTGACCTGAACACTCGTCCACTATGCTATCTTGAATACCCGGTTCCTGGGCACCTTCTGTTTCTCTGGCAACAGAACTCTCAGTTGACTCTGCACAGTCATATTCTGGAATCATTTTGTTGAGCCTCGGTCTTAGCTGAACATTGGCAGAAGTAGTTTTTCACAAGAACTTGCTATTTCATTCCCCAGGGGAAGATCATACAGGTACATTGTAGAAATAACATCTCCTTTTGATATTGATGGAAGCTGTGTAACAGGGAAGCTTTCAGCAACATTACTGTTTGCATGTGCTGTCTTTGGGAACACAATGTAGTCGTGGTGCAGAGAACAAGAGCTTTAAATTAAACGAAATCTGGATCTAAATCTCAGCTCTATCATGTGACCTTGGACTACAGTTTCCTTCTGTCTGATCCTTGGTTTCCTCATGTTGGAAATGAAAGACATAACAACTACCTCATAGAGTTGGCAAAAGAGAATAAAAGAGATTGTATATATTATATATACACACATACAGATATGTATATGTAGATATACATATATACATGTTTATATATAAGTAAAACAGAGCTCAAGGAGTTAGGCACAGTACCTGAGTTGAGGCCTACAAATGCCAGCTCTCTCCCATTAGGGGGTTATTTTGGTTACAAAAGTGTGCAGGGGCTGGGAAAAATCCAAACAGCAGCTAAGCACAAAAAGCCAACACAGGGAAGAAAAGAGGGAAAAGGGAAGAGAGGTGAAAGGAAGATGTGAATAATTTCATTCTGGGCTGAGCCCAAACTCCAGAGTGAGGAATGTCTTCTTAGCAAAGAGTCAACTCCGATGTTTGATTTACTGGAGCCCACAGTCCCCACACTAACAGTACCATCTGTGATGAATGAACTGATTTGGAGCTGCAGCCCCAGCTGCAGCTGCTGCCCCTCTGAGAGGAAGGCTAATAGCAGGTTCAAGGAAAAGGCAGGTGAAATGTGTCTCCTTAGCCCACTCCTCCTCTTGCCTTAAAGAATGCTAACTCCAAAGTCTCTCTGTTCCTGGAGCTGAGAGCCACTTGCCTTGGAAGGCAAATTAAGGTAAATTCATACCTTTTTGGATGCTTTCCTCATCACTTAGTTATATGGAAAATTACCAGGGTGGGGCTGATTCTGGAGAAACCTTGCACTTCTCCCTGAGCGATGCTTTTGCTTTTTAAGGCCTGATTAGGTCCTATGGCTGAGAACTCTGAGTGTATTAGGAAGAGACTGGGTTTTGGTAAACTGGATTGGAGCAAAATGTAGCCTAGAGGTTCAGGACTCAAGCTGCCCAATTTGGAATGGTGCAAATGGGAGTTCAAACAAGATAAAAGTTATGGAGAGCTGGTAGTATACTAGATGCAGAGCTGGGAGCCAAGACAGTCAGCTTTTAAGATGTCTCAGAGGTGGGGGATCTGCAATGTTTGTTTTCTGAGGTTTGCTATAAAAGAGCTGGAGGCTTCGGTTGTCACAGTGATGGCAGAGGCTCCATTTTGCAGCTTCTAGGGAAAGCTTACCAACTAAACACAAGACACTCCCCCAAGCAGGGGGTCAATGCCATGGCAGGAACATTAGTTGTAGCTCCTCTATGCAAACTGCACAGTCACAGAAACCTGCCTTACTGGTTTTCAAAATTGCCACTTGCATCCACGAGTGGAGCAGGTGAGACGTTATCTCAAATAAGCTCAATGTTGGCAATCAAGCATTTGTTGAATACCTTCTATGTGCTGCACATTTCTATCAGGCATTGTAAGGGATCCTGAAGAAGCTGCGATCTGGCTTCTTCACTTAATCACTGAGCCCATAAAGCAAATAAACTATCTTGTGTGAAACAGCCTATGAACAGTGAAGTGAAAAGCTAAGGAGCCCAGTGGCATTCAGAGGATGTGGTGGCTTGGAATAGTGGGTGCTGAGAACTTGGTAGGGTTGGCTAAGTTGCAAGGCACGAGACAATGAGAAGCACAAGATCTTGCAGCACAAGATCTGGATCAAGGAGACATGATGGTGGGGTAGGTACTGTGAGGATGACCAGGTAGACCTCATAGTTGGGGCTGGGGAGTCTGGACAATAAGCAGCAGGATAGATGGTAAAAAGGTTGTGTTAGGAAGAATTGGCTCTTTCCTTCTCTCTGACCTCATCTTGCACCACACTCCTGGTATTGCGGTAAATAATACTAGCTGCTAAAGGGATCAGTCCCAAATTCTCCATTGATGACTCTACTCCACAAAGTCAGGGACCTTGTCTTGTGGCTTTGAAAACTCAAGGGGGATTGGGCATAGGGGCTTATGCCTATAATCCTAACACTTTGGGAGGCCAAAGCAGGTGGATCACCTGAGGTCAGGCGCTCAAGACCAGCCTGGGCAACATGGTGAAACCCTGTCTCTACTAAAAATACAAAAATTAGCTAGTCATGGTGGTACACACCTGTAATCCCAGCTATTGAGGAGGCTGAGGCAGGAGAATTGCTTGAACCTGGGAGGCAGAGATTGCAGTGAGCCTAGATCATGCCACTGCACTCCAGCCTGGGCAATAAGAGTGAGACTGTCTCAAAAAAAAAAAATCTCAAGGGCATTGGAATTATCTGTTGATTGTTTTGTAGCCAGCAAGCAGATGAAAGAAGAGAGAATCACATGTTGGAGCATTTTATAGGCCAGTCCTAGAGTGGTGTATCTTGCCGTGCTTACATTCCATTGGCCATAAGTCAGTCATATGTCCACGTGTAATGGCAAGGATGTCTGGGAAATGGAATTAGGCTGGATATCCAGTAAGAGGAGGAGTATATAGGTACTGTTGAACACTCTCAATCTCTGCTGCATGCCTCTATTTCCACTATGATTCAGTCTCACTGATTTCCTGAGAGTTCTTTCAACCTGCCAAATTCCCCTTTCCCTCAGGGTTTTTACAATTGCTGTGCCTGTGCTTTTTATAAAGAGCACCCCACGACTGGCTGATGAAAAGTTACCACCTCAGAAATGCTTTCCCTGTTCATTCACAGGAGGAATCTCACTCTATCACATTTTACTCCTGTATGTCCTTCATAGCACTGCCAAAGCAGGTACAATACTGCTTGAAATTACTATGTTTATTGTCTGTTTCCTCTTGCTTGAATGTAGCTCCAGGAAATCAAGGACACTGTGAATCTTGCCCACTGCCATATTTTCAGTAACTAGGACAGTTCCTAGCTTGTGATAGTTGATAAAAAATAATCAGTTAAAGGAATAGAAAAAAAAAAGAAAGAAATTGTCCAGTATCAGAATGTAGTTGAGAGGCCCCAGTAAGGGTGGAGGCAGGTGGATCCCTTAGTATGCTAGTCAGTTGCAGGAATAACAGTTAACACTTTTTTTTTGAGACAATATCTCTGTCACCCAGGCTGGAGTGCAGTGGTGTGATCTTGGCTCACTGCAACCTCCACCTCCTGGGTTGAAGTGATTCTCCTGTCTCAGCCTCCTGAGTAGCTGGGATTCAGCCTCCTGAGTAGATGAGCAACAGGTATGCATCACCACACCCAGCATTTTTTTTTTTTTTGTATTTTTAGTAGAGATAGGGTTTTGCCATGTTGGTCAGACTGGTCTTGAACACCTGGACTCAAGTGATACACTTGCCTCAGCCTCCCAAAATGCTCTGATTACAGGTGTGGACCACCACGCCCAGCCCAATAGTTAACACTTATGTAGCATTTACTACAAACCAGATACTCTTTAAGCACTTTATGTTATATACATTATCTCATTAAATTCTCACAACAATCCTATGAAACTAACATAATTATTATTTACATTTTACAAGTGAAGAAATTAAGGCCCAAAGAAGTTAACTGGTCCAAGGTTACACAGCTACTAGGAGGTACAGGTAAAATTTAAGCCCAGGGATATCTGGCCCAGGATCCATGTTCTTAAGCCAGTGCACTATTCTCCCTTTTACCTTGGTGGCGGGGTGTGGGGGAAGCTGGTAGGAACCTGGTAGAGATGGGGGAAATGCAGACAGGACTAGAGAAATGAGCAAGACTTGGGGATCTGGCATGTTTATCTGAGAATTGGTTTCCTATTTTGATTAGGAAGGGAAAGAAGTCCCTGATCATAAATGTGTCCGGATATGTTCTACAGGTCATTTTCAGCTAGGTATGAAAGGCACTCTAGTGCTCCTCCACTCCCCACCCCCAAAACTACCTCACTTCTCTCTGTCTCTTCAGAAAGACGTTCTCGGATCCAGGGAGGGAAATGAGTACAGAGGCAGGGATGAGTTTTCAATTGGTGCATCATGAAAATGAAGCAAAACATTGTATTTCATAAGAAAAGAACACCCATCAATCCCAAAGAGTTGATTTAATAAAAGTTGAATCATTTTCAGTTGCCTCCCCAAAGCAGTTACAAAACCAAATTAATGTAAAAATGGAAATTATTCTGATTATCAGTGGAACATCACAAGCAGTGAGGAAATGTGTGATGCGGATGTCTCAGATAAAAAACCACTGTGAATCTTGAACTCTAATGGAGAAGTGAAATCACTTCTGCTGGCTCTTCCTCTGCTCAACCTGTAACTGCTGAACTGTCTTGGGACTTAGTACTGATCCTTTTTTTTCTGTCATCACTCTTGCCTTCTCCCTGGTTTATCCCATCTAGCCCCCTGCCTTCAATTATCATCTATATGCTGATAACACCATAATTTATATCTCTAGTCCAGACTCCTCGCAGGAGCTCCACACTCTTAGGCATACGTGCTCATTCGACATGTCAACTTGTCTAAAGATCATCTCAAACTTAGCAAGATAAAAACAAATTTTGACTCCTGTATCCTCCCTTCCAAAGCTGCGCCTTCACTAGTCTTTCCCATCTCAGCAAATGGCATCACAGTGGACACATTTCCTTTAGACCACCAATTCATGAGGTGTCCTTGATCCTTCTATTTCCCTCATTCTTCTACCCCTACTTCATATCCAAACTACCACCAAATCCTGCCAGCTCTATCTTCGAAGTCTGTCTGGAATCAGCTCCGTCTCCTCCTTCTTGTTTGTCACCATCCTAATTCAAACCTATATCTTCTCTTGCCTAGATGACAACAGCCTAAACTGGTCTCACTGCCTCTATTCTTGAAACAGTTAGGTATCCCTTTTTGTTGTTGTAAAAGGGATAACAGTTAGTTATCCCTTTTTGTTGATGTAAAATATTTTTGGAGTGATCTTTTAAAAATATGACTCAGTGAGCCCTGTGGCAGTGTATTAGTACAAACTCATGTTTAGTTTAATATAGATACAAATGAATAGATATATAAATATTTATAGATATGTGTATACATATGGGTTAGTTCACACAAATCATGTATTTCCTAGCTATATTAGCTGAGAGGGCCTAGAGGCAGTGACGCCTTGCTAGCAATTAGAACAGTCAGTGCACAAATCTTGGTTGCTATTATCATTCTCCAACAAAAGGAGCCAGGGTCCTTGGTGAAATGGCTGATTCTAGGACTGTGGAAAGAAAAACACAAGGTGAGCATATGGTACCTTATACTGGCAGAGAGTAAGATAGTGCTCAAAAAAAAAGGATAGGGGTATATCAAAGGAATATAGGAGCCAACCTGAAAGAGCTCCCACCAGCCAAAGCTGGTACAAATTGAACAATAAAATAAATAATATATGCTTTGAAGACTATGGGGGAAAAAGTAAAAATAAATAAATAATAAATACGATAGTATTTGGATTATTACACAAAGTGTGATATCAATGTCCATGAGTTTGTACTGCTAAAAATAAGTGTTTGAATAAAGAGATAAATGATACCTGACTTCAAACTATACTATAAGGCTACAGTAATCAAAACAGCATGGTGCTGGTACCAAAACAGAGATAGACCAATGGAACAGAACAGAGGCCTCGGAGGCACCGCCACACATCTACAACAATCTGATCTTTGACAAACCTGACAAAAACAAGCAATGGGGAAAGGATTCCCTGTTTAATAAATGGTGTTGGGATAACTGGCTAGCCATGTGCAGAAAACAGGAACTGGACCCCTTCCTGACACCTTACACTAAAATTAATTCCAGATGGATTAAAGACTTAAACATGCTCTTTTTCCGGCAGGAACCATGGAAGGTGTAGAAGAGAAGAAGAAGAAGAAGGTTCCTGTTGTGCCGGAAACCCTTAAGAAAAGGCGAAGGAATTTTGCAGAGCTGAAGATTAAGCGCCTGAGAAAGAAGTTTGCCCAAAAGATGCTTCGAAAGGCAAGGAGGAAGCTTATCTACGAAAAAGCGAAGCATTATCACAAGGAATATAGGCAGATGTACAGAACTGAAATTCGAATGGCGAGGATGGCAAGGAAAGCTGGCAACTTCTATGTACCTGCAGAACCCAAACTGGCGTTTGTCATCAGGATCAGAGGTATCAATGGTGTGAGCCCAAAGGTCCGAAAGGTGTCACAGCTTCTTCGCCTTCGTCAAATCTTCAATGGAACCTTTGTGAAGCTCAACAAGGCTTCAATTAACATGCTGCGGATTGTAGAGCCATATATTGCATGGGGGTACCCAAATCTGAAGTCAGTATGAACTAATTTACGAACGTGGTTATGGCAAAATCAAAAAGAAGCGAATTGCTTTGACAGATAACGCTCTGATTGCTTGATCTCTTGGAAAATACGGCATCATCTGCATGGAGGATCTGATTCATGAGATCTATACTGTTGGAAAACGCTTCAAAGAAGCAAATAACTTCCTGTGGCCCTTTAAATTATCTTCTCCACAGGGCAGAATGAAGAAAAAGATCAACCATTTTGTAGAAGGTGGAGATGCAGGCAACAGGGAGGATCAGATCAACAGGCTTATTAGAAGAATGAACTAAGGTGTCTCCCATGATTATTTTCTAAGCTGGTCAGTTAATAAACAGTACCTGCTCTCAATTGAAAAAAAAAAAAAAGACTTAAACATAAGACTTAACACCATAAAAACCCTCAAAGAAAACCCAGGCAAAACCATTCAGGACATAGGCATAGGCAAGGACTTCATGACTAAAACACCAAAAGCATTGACAACAAAAGCCAAAATAGACAAATGGGATCTAGTTGAACTCCAGAACTTCTGTACAGCAAAAGAAACAATCATTAGAGTGAACTGGCAACCAACAGAATAGGAAAAAAGTTTTGTAATCTACCCATCTGATAAAGGGCTAATATCCAGAATCTACAAAGAACTAAAACAGATTTACAAGAAAAAAACAAACAAATCCATTCAAAAGTGGGTGAAGGACATGAACAGACACTTTTCAAAAGAAAACATATATGAGACCAACAAACATATGAAAAAATGCTCATCATCACTGGTCATTAGAGAAATGCCAATCAAAACCACATTGAGATACCATCTCATGCCAGTTAGAATGGCGATCATTAAAAAATCTGGAGACAACAGATGCTGGAGAGGATGTGGAGAAATAGGAACACTTTGACACTGTTGGTAGGAGTGTAAATTAGTTCAGTCATTGTGGAAGACAGTGTGGTGATTCCTCAAGGATCTAAAGAGAGAAATTCCATTTGACATAGCAATCCCATTACTAGGTGTATACCCAATGGATTATAAATCATTCTATTATAAAGAGACATGCACGTGTATGTTCATTGTGGCACTGTTTACAATAGCAAAGACATGGAACCAACCCAAATGCCCATCGATGATAGACTGGACAAGGAAAATGTGGCACATATACACCATAGAATACTATGCAACCATAAAAAACGATGAGTTTGTGTCCTTTGTAGGGTCATGGATGAATCTGGAAACCATCATTCTCAGCAAACTGACACAAGAACAGAAAAATCCAACACCACATGTTTTCACTCATAGGCGGGTGTTGAACAATGAGAACACATGGGCACAGGGAGGGGAGTATCACACACTGGGGTCTAGGGGGGAATAGGGGAGGGACAGCAGGGGGTAGGGAGGTTGGGAAGGGATAATGTGGGGAGAAATGCCAGATATAGGTGATGGGGGATGGAGGCAGCAAACCACCTTGCCATGTATGTACCTATGCAACAATCCAATAGATGTGGCGATTCCCCTTTCCAGGAGATGCAGCTTAGTTCCCTTTCCCCCATCTCCTTGAAGGTAAGGTAGACTTAGTGCCCTGCTTCTAATGCATAAAATATGAAGAAGGAAAAATAGTAACTTTATAGTGGAGAAACCAGGCAAGCACTACTTGAAGTAAGTGATGAAGGTTAATGTCTCCAGTAATAGCATGTGTGTGCCTATCATGAACTACTGATATTATATGATAAGAAGGACACATTATCTCTATGACAGTCTTTCAAAACACCCCTAATTTGAGTCTAATCATGAGGGGAAAACATCAGACAAACCCCTGCTTGGGAAATTTTTTACTGGATACCTGACCAGACTCTTCAAAACTGTCAGGGTTATGAAAAACAAGAAAAGACTGAGGAACTATCAGAGGCCAGAGAAAACTAGGGCTATTTGATCTATTTGATGACTAAATGCAATGTGGTAGCTGGGATTCCATCCTGGAACAGAAAAAGAAGATTAATGGAAAAACTGGTGAAACTCAAATAAAGCCTTGAGTTTAGTTAGTATTCATGTACCACAGCATTTTAAGATGCTAACAATGGTGGTAACTAGGTGAAAGTATACAGAAACCCTCTGTACTATCTTTAAACTTTTCTGTAAATCTAAAATTATTCCCAAATAAAAAGTTCATCTTAAAAACTATGATTCATATTATATAGCTGTCTCATTAAAAACTCTCCAAATTTTTCCCTTTGCATCTATAATGAAACACAAACTCTTTGCCAGGACCTCTGCAAATTTATCATATACCACTCTCCTCTTATCACTTCACTCCAGCAATACAGAGCTTTTGACATTTCCTAAAACATACCCCCTTCCTGCATCAGAAGCCATCCTTACCCCTCTATTTATTAAAAGCAAACTTTCCTTCCTCCTAGATCTCTCCTGTAGCCTAATTTCATTTCCTTCATAGCACTTCTAATAATTTGAAACTTTCTTGTTTATTTTTTTTCTTGCAGCTAGACCATGAGCTCTGTGAGGTCAGGTGCCTTACCTGTTTTATCACTCTTTTCTCAACACAGGGTAGGTACCATGCAAGTATTTGGGGGATAAGTTCATCTTTTTGGGCTTCTGAAAGTCCCATCTCCTTTGGGATCACCATCACAACTGTCCAGAGGCAGGAAAAGGCAGAAAGACTGAGCAATTAGTCTCAGCTGGGTTTGAGAAGAGTAGCCAGCATCTTGCATGCTCTCTCTGATAGGCACATTTTGGAGAAAGGTGATCTTTGATGGGAAGAGAGACGGTCTTAAAACCTAAGCATTTCGGATTTAAATCTTTTTTCCTCCCAATCAATATTTGTTTAATTACTAGATTGTCCATGCTAAAAATGGACTAACTACAATTGATTGTCAGAGAAAAAGTCCTTATAATCTTGCTGTCAAAATATTGTAAGGCCTACAGTATAACCAGTATATTTGGAGAATGGAAATGATTTTCTTAAAGCCAGAAAATTTCATTGGTTTAGTTATGCTTAGTGCTTAAAACCAACCTTGAAGGAACATGAACAGGAAGTTTCCCACCTCACCAATATCCCTGTTATTTCCTAGCATCCATTCATCCATATCCTCCTCCCAGGCCCCATGAAACACCCACCAAATTTCCCTACCCCCCAAAGTAAACAAAATTATTTTCCTCCCTTTTTCGGCAAAACTGTTTATTAATTAAAAACTATAGTGCATGTATAGAGCCTTTCAAAAGCTAGCAATCTAGTTCCTTTCATTTTAACTCAATCAGAATCAGCAAACCTAAAAAGGTTTGCTTGTTACTAGAAACTAAAGACTGGTAGATACTCTATGAGGGTTCAGGTGCCACTTTTGAGGTACTATATTTTGTCCTTTTAGTGTTTTCTCACTGGGTGGTTTTGCCCCATCACTGTAGCCCTTGTATTAGTCCATTCTCACACTGCTGTAAAAATACTACATGAGACTGGGTAATTTATAAACAAAGGAGGTTTAGTTGACTCATAGTTTCACATGGCTAGGAGGCCTTAGGAAACTTACAACTATGGCAGAAGGCGAAGGGCAAGCAAGGCACATCTCATATGGCAGCAGGAGAGAGAGAGAGCAGGGGTATTGCCAGACATTTGTCAAACAACTACATCTCATGAGAACACTATCATGAGAATAGCATGGGGGAAACCACCCCCATGATCCAATCACCTCCTACCAGGTCCCTCCCTTGACACATGGGGATTACAATTCAGATTTATAATTTGAGGCAAGACTTGGGTGGACACACAGCCAAATGATATCATTTCTCCCTGGCCTCTCCCAGATCTCATGTCCTTTTCACATTTCAAAACCAATCATGCCTTCTCAACAATCTCCCAAAATCTGATCTCATTTCAGCATTCACTCAAAAATACAAGTCCAAAGTCTCACCTGAGGCAAGGAAAGACCCTTATGCCTAGGAGCCTGTAAAATCAAAAACAAGTTAGTTACTTCCAAGATTCAATGTGAGTACAGGCATTGGGTAAATGGTTCCATGCCAAATGGTAACAATTGGCCAATAAAAAGGGGCCACAGGCCCCATGCAAGTCCAAAACCCAGTGGGGCAGTCATTAAATCTTAAAGCTCCAAAATGATCTCCATTGGCTTCATGTCTCACATTCAAGGCAAACTGATGCAAGGAATGGGCTCCCAAGGCCTTGGGCAGCTCTGCCTCTGTGGCTTTGTAGGGTACAGCATCCCTCCTGGCTGTTTTCATGGGCTGACATTGAGTGTTTGTGACTTTTCCAGTCTTGTGGTGCAAGATGTTGGTGTGTCTACCGTTCTGGGATCTTGAGGATGGTGGCCTTCTTTTCATAGCTCCGCCAGGCGGTGCCACAGTGGGGACTCTATGTAGGGGTGCCCACCTCACATTTCTCTTTCACATTGCCCTAGTAGAGTTTCTCCATGAGTACCTTGGTCCTGCACCAAACTTCTGTCTGGATTTTCAGGCATTTCCATACATCCTTTGAAATCTAGGCAGAAGTTCCTAAACCTCAATTCTTGACTTCTGTGCACCCACAGGCTCAATACCATATGGAAGCTGCCAAGGCTTGGGGCTTGCATCCTCTGAAGCCACAGTCCAAGCTGTATCTTGGCCCCTTTTAGCCATGACTGGGATGCAGGGCACCAAGTCCCAGGACTGCACAAAGCAGCAAAGCCCTGGGCCTGGCCCACAAAACCATTTTTTCCTCCTAGGTGTCTGGGCCTGTGATGGGAGGGGCTGCCATGAAGACCTCTGACATGCCTTGGAGACATTTTCTCCATTGTCTTGGCAATTAATTAGGCTCTTTGTTACTTAGGTAAATTTCCGTAGCAGGCTTCCCCAGAAAATGGATTTTTCTTTTCTACTGCATCGTCAGGATGGCAGAAGGCAAAGGGAAAGCAAGACACATCTTATATCGCAGCAGGAGAGAGAGAGAGAGAGAACAGGGGAACTGCCAGACATTTATCAAACAACTACATCTCATGAGAACACTATCATAAGAATAGCATGGGGGATAATATCTCAAATTGTCAACGTGCAAATTTTCCAAACCTTTATGCTCTGCTTCCTCTTGAATGCTTTGCTGCTTATAAATTTCTTCTGCCAGATACCCTAAATCATCTCTCTCAAGTTCAAAGTTTTGCAGCTCTCTAGGGCAGGAGCAAAACGCCACCAGTCTCTTTGCTAAAGCATAGCAAGAGTGAACTTTGCTGTAGTTCCCAATAAGTTATTCGTATCCATCTGAGACCACCTTGGCCTGGGCTTCCTTGTCCATATCACCGTAAGCATTTTGGTCAAAACCATTCAACAAGTTTCTAAGAAATTCCAAACTTTCCCACATCATTCTCTTTTCTTCTGAGCCCTCTGAACTATTCCAGCCTCTGCCTGTTACCCACTTCCAAAGTCACTTCCACATTTTCAGGTAATCTTTATAGCAGTACCTCACTACTGACACCAATTCTCTGTAGTAGTCCATTCTCACACTGCTCTAAAGATACTACCTGAGACTGGGTAATATATATCAAAGAAGGTTTAATTGACTCACAGTCCTACATGGCTGGGAGGCGTCGGGGAACTTACGATCATGGTGGAAGACAAAGGGGAAGCAAGGCATACCTTACATGGCAGCAGGAGAGTGAGAGCAGGGGAAGCACCAGCCACTTATCAAACAGCCAGATCTCATGAGAACTCACTCACTATCAGGAGTATAGCGTGGTGAAAACTGCCTCCATGATCCAGTCACCTTACACCAGGTCCCTCCCTTGACATGTGGATATTACAATTTGGATTACAATTCGAGATGAGATTTGGGTGGGGACATAGCCAAACCATATATGCCCTGAACACATCATTCCAGCTGGTCCTTTAACAGTACTGTGACAAAAAATTCACCAAGGTAGCCCAGAGATTGGTAAGATTTACCTTTACTCCTCAAAATTTTTTGAACAGATTGATGAATAGTGCAGGATTATGGCAATTTACTTCCACCTCACCATAGTTATTATGAGAAGAAATATTGTTCTTCTAAGATTTTAAATTAGTTGCTTAGTTATTATTTTATTTTAGAATCAACGGGTACATGTGCAGGTTTGTTACATGACTACATTGCATTATCCTGAGGTTTGGACTTCTATTGATCTTGTCACTCAAATAGTGAATATAGTACCCAATGGGTAATTTTTCAACCCTTTTCCTTCTCCTCTCCTCTCCCCTTTTGGAGTCCCTATTATCTATCATTTCCATTTTTATGTCCATGTGTGTCTATTGTTTAGCTCCTACTTATAAGTGAGAGCTTATAACTTATACCTTGCATATTTATCACAGTTCTTATTTTTTAATGACCCATATTAAATATACTCTTTTAAGGTTCACTCCCTTGCTTTTACTATATATGCTCTGCAAGTATCTCTGTACAATTTTTAATTAAGATTATAGGATATAGATCTTAATCCTGGGTGTCTCAGAATCACCTGGAGAAGTTTGTTAGAAATATGGATGCTAGGGCTGGGTATGGTGGCTCAGGCCTGTAATCCCAGCAATCTGAGAGACCAAGATGAACAGACTATTTGAGCCAAGGAGTTTGAGATCAGTCTGGGCAACATGGCAAAATCCCATCTCTACAAAAAA
>NW_016107832.1:1366613-1379927 GCF_001604975.1 Cebus imitator
AAAGTATCTTGGTGGAATTACATATACCTGTGGTCCCAGCTATTTGAGAAGCTGAGGTAGGAGGATTGCTTGAGCCCATGAGGTCGAGGCTGTAGTAAGCCATTATCACACCACTGCAGTTCAGTCTGGGCAACAGAATAAGACTCTGCCTCCAAACAACAACAACAACAACAACAACAACAAAAAACAAACAAACAAACAAAAAAAACCCAGATGCCCCTGGACCTGTTGTGATTCTGAATTTTCTTGCAGGACACTCTGGCTACAGATCTGGGTTAGTACCTGAGGACATCTGTATTTTTAGCAAGCTTTCCCACATGATTTTGACATATACCCAGGATTGAGAACCATCTTTTTAAGGGATGCTGGTGAAAGCACTGAAAATAAGAAAAACGAATTGGCATGTGAGGAAATAGGTCTTAATGATTCCTAGGGATTTGCCTTGGGAAAAGGAAAAATAGAGAATATTTTTTAGAGCTCTACATACAAGGTTGTCCAGACCAGTTCACTAGGGTGGGAAGATAGTTGAAAGTAGGAGGCAGTTGTTCTAAGTCTTGGTTGAACCTCATGGGTGTCTGGAGTGTTGCCAGGGTAAGCAATTTTTGAAAATCAGAAATTGGACCTACATACAGTATATGGAACCCAGTGAATACTTAAGTTATTTAGATATATGGTACAGTAATGTTTTATAGTTGTGCTTCTCTCTTTTTAAAAAAAATTTGCTTTAAGTTCTGGGATACATGTGCAGAACGTGCAGGTTTGCTACATAGGTATACATGTGCCATAGTGGTTTGCTGCACCCATCAACATGCCATCTACATTAGGTATTTTTCCTAATGCTATCCCTCCCCTTGTCCCTCATCCCATGACAAGCCCCGGTGTGTAATTTTCCCTTCCCTGTGTGCACATGTTCTCATTGTTTGATTCCCACTTATGAATGAGAACATGCGGTATTTGGTTTTCTGTTCCTGTGTTTGCTGAGAATGATGGTTTCCAGCTTCATTCATATCCTTGCAAAGGACATAAGCTCATTCTTTTTATGGCTGTATAGTATTCCATGGTGTATGTGTGCAACATTTTCCTTATCCAGTCTAACACTGATGGGCATTTGGGTTGGTTCCAAGTCTTTGCTGTTGTGAACAGTGCTGCAATAAACATATGTGTCTGTGTGTCTTCTCAAAGTGACATCCTTGGCTCTCCCATATTAAAGACTGTGTGTGTGTGTGTGTGTGTGTGTGTGTGTGTGTGTGTGTATGTGTGTGTATTGAGGAGTTGATGTTTAAAGTGTAGCTTCCCAGTTTCCAATCCCAACCTATCAGTGCTAGATAAAATTTAAGAATCAATGTTTTATAATATGGGGCTGAAAACATTTTTTTTTTTTTTGCTATTGAGGAACATTAATGTTCAGCAAAATGTTAACCAAAGGTCACGAAATTCAGAAAAATAAACTATTTCAGTAATTATTTGGAATGAGTAATGATATTCTATTTTAAAAGAGAAGGAATTCTAAAACCATTCAGTATATATAACACATTAAAAATTAACTCTAAACTATGAACAATTAAGAAAGTTAAAGAAAGAAAGATAAGCTCAGTAAATAGTGAGCGGAAAGCTAAGTAAAGGAATGAACTACCAAGAAACAATGTCCTATCTCAGCTACCATTATGACTTATCACGTGACTATAGATTTTTTTAAAAGAACAGATAAACTGAAACTGCTTTAATTATCCAGTTCTACCCATGTTGGGAATGAAAGAATTATCTTTTTTAAAGCTATAGAGTATATATTTATATATATTTTTCTTTAGCCATTCATCCATTGATGGACACTTACATTGATTCCATACCTTGGCTACTGTGAATAATGTTGCAATGAACATGGGAGTGCAGATATCTCTTTGATGTACCAGTTTTAATTGTTTTGGCTATATACCCAAAAGTGGGATTGGTGGATCATCAGGTAATTCTATTTTTAGCTTTTTGAGGAGCCTCCATACTATGCTAAGTGAAATAAGCCAGGCACAAAAGGTCAAATGCTGCATGATCTCATTTATAGTTGGAATCTAAAAAAGTTGATCTCATAGAAACAGAGAATAGAAAGGTGGTTATCAGAGGGAGGGATATACAGAGACAGGGAAAGGGAAGATGTTGATCAAAGTTTACAAAGTTTCAGTTAGACTGGAGGAATAAGTTTTAGTAACCACACTGCACAGTGACCACAGTTAATAATAATGTGTAGTTGCCCCTCAGTGTCCTTGGAGGATTGGTTCCAGGACTCTCCTGAATACCAAAATCTATGAATGCTCAAGTCTCTCATATAAAATGGCAAAGTGTTTGCATGTAACCTATGCACACCCTCTTGTATTCTTTATGTCATCTTCATATTACTTATAATACCTAATACAATGTACATGTTATGTAAATACTTATACCGCATTTTTAAGATTTATATTATTTTTATTGTTGTATTGTTAATTTTTTCTGAGTATTTTTGATCATCAGGTAGTTGAATATGTGGATGTGGAATTCATAGATACCAAGGGCTTACTGTATTGCATATTTCAAAATTGCTTAAAAAATGGACTTCTTAACATCTTAACCATTAAAAAAATGCTAAGTTGGTGAGTTAAAGTATATGTTAAGTAGCTTTATTTAACTTTTCTACAATGTATACATAGATCAAAACATCACATTGCACCCATAAAATATAGACAATTATTATCAATTAAAAATAAAAAAATTAAAAAAAACTTTAAAACAAAAATCCTAAAATGATTTACTTCTTTCTAAACTTTTTGCCTTCTGATATTCTCAAAACTCTGTTTCCCATGCTTTCATTGAGAAATTTCCAACTTTCTGCTCTGAAAAGAGAGAAGTCTTCAATCTCAGTGGAAGAGGACAGGTTCTCTTTTCACGGAGTAATATCCCTATCTGCTGGCCTTCCAAAATATTGCCACTGCAGACAGAGTTTCTGAGGCAGACGCATGATGGCTCTACCTCTACTCCACCAACGCCTGCATTCTGAGCCAGCCAGGTCCAGAGGCAGGAGGCGGGCAAAACCTCATGCTGGTCTCTCTCTCTGTAATCAAGAGCCTACTTCCCTGGGAGATTTCACTTCACAAGTCTATTATAGCCTCAATCACATGCTGCCTTACACTTATCCTGTGTAGCAGGCTGATTTCCCCCTCTGAAGATAAGGATTATTTCTTATTATGATTTGGTTCCAAGTGCCATCACAGTGGCGGGCATATAGTAGGCCCTCAATAAAACATTGGCTGAACTAAAATTTACCATAAAAGATAGAGTGGTCTAAGTCATTTAAAAGTATGCATTAACTACCTGGTGAGACTTCAGCTTCTGTCACAGCTGCTTTTGTGAAATAAAGGTTGTCTATTTCTTTTTATGATTATTTTAAAGCAGCTTTTGTGCAGAGATACAAATGACTTTTCTCATAGTGACAATGGTCTTGCTTTCATCCTTGAGCAGTAAAACTTTTACAAATGACTTTGAATGCTTATGTGAAATTGTGATTACCTGATTATCAATGATAAAGAGAAAGCAGTGATGTGGTACACTAAATGCTATTTCAAAAATAATGAGTAATTACTTGCAGGGAAACTCCCTTACTATTCTAATGGGATCAGCCATACATGTGCATTGTAGACATGTAGAAAGAGAATACATTTGTGTAACAGTTACGATCTTCAAAGTAGTTTCACATATGTGACTTCATTTTAGTCTCACAATCCCCTTCTGAGTTAGGCAGAGGAGCTTTCATTTCCATTAGCCAATTAGGACACTGCCACAGAGAACTTTAGTAATAGGGCCGAGGTGAGCCTACAAATTAGTGCCAGAGCCAGGGAAGAGCCATATAGCTTCCTCCTCTTGTACAGGATGCACAGGGGTTGGTGTTTTGTACTTGGCCTGTATTAACTCTTTGGAGAGCAATATTAAGACAAAAACATCATTCGCCAACATGTCAGAGTTTTATATGCACGTGAAACCTCCATCCAAATGGGTTCGATTTTTTTTGGAGAAAGGAAATCTTAGGCCCATCAGCCACATTCTTTAAGGTTGATTAGTATTGTTTCTATTTCCAGTGTTTGGAATTTAGATGACTCTGACACTGCTCCTCCTGCCAGAAGTGATTGGTGCACAGAATGGCAGCCCAAGTTCCCTTGTCACCATTGTTCCACTTGCTGCTTTTGCAGTTTGCCCTTACCTTTGTTTAAAGTGATTGAAGAACAGTGAGGACTGTCTGAGCAAGCAGACAAGTGCATCTCTTCTTATAGCAGTCATTGGAGCTTCCAAAGGAGGAGAAGAACTAATAATCTTTTATTTGTTTAGGCTGTTGGTGTTTGTAGAATCCAGGAGTTCTCAGCAACTTTCCTTTAGCTTTTATAAATCACACACATACATTCCCAATTTATCAAAATAAACAGCTTAACCATTTATCACCTTTGCACTTTCTATCACTGGGCATAAAGTAACCCCAAATGAAAACAAAATAGGTGATAAGAATAGAATATGCTTTCAAAACTTTACTAATATCAGAGAAAAGTAGAACTTCTAGGCCAACTAAAGATGTTTAGTTCTATGTATTTATTAGCATTATTCTATACTTTATTGAGTTTTAATTCACCTCACATATTTAGTTCAGCCTCTCTCTTTTAGCTCTGGGGAAACTGAGTCCTCAAGGGAGGAAGCGACTTGTTCAAGGTCACACAAACAGTGGCAGAGCCAGGACTACAATTGCAATTGCCTATTTCCAGCCCGATGCTCATTTATTTGATTGTAGCTGAAGTCAGAGTCAGCTGTTTTCATATTTTCTTATAGTAAATACTATTAATACAAATAACTAACCTCTACTAAGTGCGTGCTGTGTTTCAAGCATTGTACTGCTTTATGTACATTGTCTCTCATGTCTAAACCTGCTTCCTTTTCAAAACAAACCATAAACTAGTAATAATTTATTCTCTCTCTCTCTCTCTCTCTCTCTCAATCTCTCTCTCTCTCTCTCTCTCTCCTGCCAAGAGGAAAATATGAAAACCTTAACTGAACATCATTTTTTGTGGCTCTTCATGGGGTTTGGCTCTGTGGGGTGCTCACCTTCAGACCTTGCTCAGTCTTTCTCTTTCACCAAGCTATCCCCATGGTTGGTACTAAGGCTTATCAATAAGAGAACAAGATCCTGACCTTTAAAATGTATCCCAATTGTTCTTTGAAATGGGATTTTAATCCGTACATAAAATGCAGTCAAATATTCAAATTTACTTATTTATTTTTTCCCTTCTCATATAACATCCCTTCATTTTAAGAATATTATGTTTCTTTAATAAATAATATATCTCCTAATCCCAGTAATTTCCATCTCTTGCTTTTGAACAGCATGCTAGAGAAGCTGTTTCCCCCCCCCCCCCCAAGCACAATGGCTTTGGTCTTTCTTGGGAAGACAAAGGGCTAAATTAAAGGCACAGCTGGTAACTTGACACTGGCTGGGGGTGGAGGGACCTAGTTCGCATTCATTCATTTACCTCTGCCCAGTTGGCTAGCTTGTGTCTCTCTTCTTTCCCATCCCCTGAAGGCTGGGAGTAAGGAATCACCAGGTTCTTCATTGTACTTCCAACAGCAGGAGTTATAGCAATTGCCTGTGGGTATGTCTTCCCTTGGACCAAAGGTGAGTAAGCCTATAACTAGGTTCTCAAGAACAGAAGAAATCTGAAATGTAAACAACAGCTTTCAATTATACTTGCATAGATTTTTCTCTTACAAATATCACACCTCACTTTTTACCTTTCTGAATGCATGATTTTGTTTCACTGAGAGATAATTCACATTTTGGATACATTGTTACAACTCAGTTTAGTTGAAAAGAAGTCCTTCATTTGTTCATTAATCCATTCATAGAACATTTGGTATGTTCTAGGCAATATACTACACCCTTGTGCAGTCAAACATGAATCAAGCAGTCCCTGCCCTTGAGAAGCTACAGTTTCATGGAGGTGTCAGAGGCATTGGAATCAGAGCAACTCCATCTTGAATAGGAACTACGTAAAATAAAGCTGAAACCTACTGGGCTGCATTCCCAGATGGTTAAGGCATTCTAGGTCACAGGATAAGATTAAAGGTCAGCACAAAACACAGTTCATAATGACCTTGCTGATAAAACAGTTGCAGTAAAGAAACCAGCCCAAACCCACCAAAACCAAGATGGTGACGAGAGTAACCTCTGGTCATCCTCATTGCTGCACTCCTACCAGCTCCATGACAGCTTACAACTGCCATGGCAATGTCAGGAAGTTACCCTGTATGGTCTAAAAAGGAGGAGGCATGAATAATCCACTCCTTGTTCAGCATATCACTAAGAAATAAACATAAACATGGGCAACCAACAGCCCTCAGGGCTGCTCTGTCTATGGAATAGCCATTCTTTATTCCTTTACTTTTGTAATAAACTTGCTTTTGCTTTGCACTGTGGACTCACTCTGAATTCTTTCTTGTGAGAGATTCAAGAACCCTCTTGTGGAGTCTGGATTGGGACCCCTTTCCTGTAACAGAGGTGTGAAAGAAAAAAATCTTGGGGCCCCCCAAAATCACTAAGCTAAAGGGAAAAGCCAAGCTGGGAACTGCTTGGGAAAAGTCAAGCTGGGAACTGCCTCCATGCTATTTAAAGTCACCCCCCCCCCCCCCCCCCCCCCCCGTTCACTGAGATAAATGTGTATCTGATTGATTGCCTCCTCTGGAGAAGCTTATCAGACACTCAAAAGAATGCAACTATTTGTCTCTTACCTACCTATGACCTAGAAGCCTCCTCCCCACTTCCAGTCTTTCCCCCTTTGTTTCGAGTTGTCCTGCCTTTCTAGACAGAACCAGTATTCATCTTACATGTGTTGATCGATGTCTCATGTTTCCCTAAAATGTACAAAACCCAACTGTGCTCTGACCACCTTGGGTACATGTCGTCAGACCCTCCTGAGGTTGTGTCACTGGTGCATGTCCTCAACCTTGGCAAAATAAACTTTCTAAATTAACTGAGACCTGCCTCAGATTTTTGGGGTTCACAGAGGCAATATATATTTAATCAGGTTTTGATACACTATGGTAAGTGCAATGATAAAAAGTGCAAAGGTGAGGAATAGTTGAACTGCTGTATTTTGACAGAGGATGTGTTTGTGTTATTTATAAAAGCTAAATGAAAGTTGCTGAGAATGTTTAGGTGATCTCTTGCCTTCTCCTTTCCCTTCTTTGCCTGCTCCCTCCAGGCTGTTTTAAAACAATCATATTTTATAGGAAGGATAATCTATCCTGAAATAGACTTGCCAATAGATTAAAAAATCAACATATTATTAGAAAAACTTTGTTACCATTTCAGAAAATGTTCAACTGTCTTCTTGCCACTCCACAATACTGGAGCCATATTTTCCTGGGTTACCGAGCAATATTTATAGTTTAGAGAAATACAGGATGAGGGCTGTTATTAATGCCCATGTTATTAAAATTTGCATTGTCGGCTTCCAGATTTCATTCAATGTTGGCCTAAGGACTTCTAGATCCTCTAAAGTATATGTAATATGGAGTGTTGAAGAGGGCAGGGGAGGGGGTCACTTTGGGAGACTGTGGTCTCAGAATGGAGTTATAGGAATAAAGTAACCGTAGATGAAAACAAAATAAGTGACAAAAATAGAAATGCTTTGAAAACTTTACTAATATCAGAAAAAAGTGGAACTTTTAGGCTACTTAATGGTGGTTAGCCCTACGAAGTTGTTAGCATTATTCTATACTTTATTGGGTTTTAATTAATTAAATAATAATAGATATGATAATATGTGCACATGGCATGTCAGCCACTTAGTGCCCCTTTCTTGAGACAACTACCATGATTGTTTCTTATGTGTCCTCCTAGGGTTATTCTATTTATCTACAAGCACATATGCATATATATATATAAGCACTTATGATGAAATTATGGTAATTATTCTTCTATGGCTAGCCAGTTGTCCAAATACCTTTTACTAAATAGTCCATATGTTCCCCATTGATATAAAATAACTTTATCAAATATGAAATTCTCATGTTTTTACATCTATTTTCAGATTCTATTCCATTTCATCAACATCCCTGTCTTGTGACAGTACCACACTGTCTAAATTACTGTAGACAGACTTATAATGCATTTTAATATACTTCAAGAATAATTCTCCTTCATTATTTGTCTTTTTCAGAAATTTCAAGGCTATTCTGGGCATTCTTTTTTAAGCTCATTTTTTATGTTCCGGCATGTATTTTCTGGATTTGTAGAAACCTAGCCAAGAATATTACTATACCCTCTTGGTTTCCCTGCCACTGTGTTCACAGGAACCAGGCATTGGTAAATGTGACCAACTTTAGCTTTTATGTGAGTTACATATCAAGAGATATAATGCATCATGATAATATGATAATCTTTATAGTTCACGTTGTTAAAGCAAACTATGCCTTGAGAAGGACTCTGTACTTCTATATTTGAGTCCTTGTGGATGAACAGTAACGTAGCTTAATAGTCAGGTAAAATTGAAAACATGAACTTAATAGTATGCACCTGTAACAATGGCTGAGTGTTGGCCAATCCTGGCAGCCATACTTCAACGACTCATAGATGGCTGAACGTTCAAATCATGTTCAAATAAGGCAAATGCCGATCTGTGACCAATCTCACTGTTTCTGTACCTCATTTCTGATTTCTCCATGTCACTTTACCTTTTTTTGTCTATAAATTTTTTCTGACCATGAAGCAACCCTGGAGTCTGTGAATGTGCTATAATACCAGGGGCTGTCTGTTTCACGAATCATTCATTGCTCAGTTAAACTTTGTTAAATTTAATTCAGCTGAAGTTTTTATTTTATCAGATAGTATCACAAGTGGGATTCAAAGTAGAGCTTCTAGCCACCCCCAGGAATGCTGAGTGAACATGGAAGGTATCTGCAGAATGCACTTGTGTCTATTGATCTCTCAGAGCTGGTTGGGATCATGGGTATGCTCCCTTTTGGATTTTGGAGCTCCATTAATTTGTGTTTTGAGCTCTCCGAGTTTCTTTGAGTAAATTTCTGATCCAAACTGGATTTGGAGTCATGACAGAAACAGGACTGGGTTCAGGAATGGATTTGATCCAGGAATTAATTGGCTTGAATCCAGTTAGAGGCCTCGTACATCTCATTGGGTTGGAAAATAGCTAGTAGTAAGCAGTAATATTGCAGGGGTTATAAAATTTAGCTTTTGAAAATTCACAGGGATTTTTAAATTTAGAGGGTTATAAAAGGTTTATAAAAATCTTATCTTACGGTCAGACTAATTAAAACTGAATAGATTTATAAAATGTTATTTAAAAACTAGCTTTAACATAAAAAATACACTAATGGAAACAAAATTTGTTTTTCTCTTTTAAAAAGTATTTTTATGTAATATTAAAAGACAATGAAAGCTTTTTGTTTACCTTTTAAGTAACTACAAAAGACAAAGGGGGGAAGGGAAAGAAAGGAGAAAAAGTCAGTTGTCCTTATGCTATCTTCATTGGGTCTTGTTTGGAAAGCTGAGTCTCCTCTGTAACAGAATAAGGTTTTTTCCTTTAAAAAATTTTTGAGTTATCATTTTGCTAAATGAATGACTTGTGGTAACCTAAGGTTCTATTTTGTAGTAGCCAATGTTTTAAATCTTTGGTATTTAACAAACCTTTCAAAATCAAGCTCTAGATTTTCATGCTAAATCAGCCAATACGAAAATTGTTTAAATATACAATTTGAATGAACTCCATGGTCTAAGTCAAATTACCTCTGCTAACCCATTAGTTATCAGTGCTATGCACTGATATGCAATTGGTATGCAAGAGGACATAAGTTCAATGTTCAGCATGGACTCATGAATAACCAAGATGACTGCCTTGTGTTTCCTGATTTCTTGAAGCTTTTGTTATTAAAGGTTCTGCATTGTATTACTCATCTTGAAAAAGATAATATAATCCAAATTGAATAAATTGATGTGGTGACTTATAAATTGCAGAAATAGTTTAAAACCAATATTTGGTTCCATATTCATGGGAAGACAATCAAATCTTCAGGTACATTTGGCTACCTGATAGGCCATTTAAACATTTATAAAGGGATTTCATTCAATTGTCATTTTCAATTCATGTTTTCTGGTTGTATAAAAGCTTTCCCATGCAAGAGGGCTGATATTATAACAGTAGATTATTATGCTACAGTGTATTTCACCAGGTAAAGAAAGATTTTATCATTCACTGGGACAATCCCTTCACAATCTAGAGCCCAAAGACTGGATCTTCTGAGACCATCAGAGAAAGACTGCTTTTGCAATCCACACTACAGCAAAACTTTGGAGGCTTGAACCTTAGGTTCATAATGTCACAACTGAGAAGGGTCCCTCTACACTCCTGGAAGTGCACACCCATTGGAACCCTTAAGGTAAAACTAACCAGGAAAGTTTCTCTGCAAAAGAAGATGGCATCCTTGATGTCAACAGCTTTCCTCAAGATCAATGATCAAGACTTCTCCTATAATGAGACTCTAATCTTTGGACATTTTTTTCCTTGTTTATGCCCCTATGAACAATAGAAATTAAAAGGGGTTCTATTTGTGCACTTATAGGATATACTTTTGTTTGTGAAGGATTTTGCAGCCAGCCTTCTACATGAATAACCTTACACTTTAATAGATACAACATGAAGGCCCAGTGTAGGTAAGAAACCTTGGTGGTACATACATTGCTTCATAATCAGTCAAAACTCCTCTTAACCCACATCATGGATTAAAGAGAACATTGCCAGAAGGCCTTCACTCTTCTAGAAGGGCATCTTTTGTTGGGTCCTTTTTCCATGGTTTAGAATAAAAGAGGCAATAGTTAGAAATGTCACACTCACAATATGCTCTACAGTAAATTCCACTTTAAAGGCTATCATTACACAACAGACTTTAAATTCTCTTGTGAAAGTTATGCCACAGAATTGGCGAAACAGAAAAGTACCTGTGCAGTTTCTGACACTTGTGGCCTATGGAAAAATATATCAAATGTAGATTATAAAAATTCAGTTGTAGAGGATTAATGAAAAGATCACTTAGTCAAGCAAGTAGACTCTTCATCTAGCTCATTCTTTATTTAATTTTAGGTGGTTTGGTTTATGGGGACTTTGGATAAGGAGCATACTCTAAACTCTTGGTATTATTCTCCCAATGTTATAATAATAGTCTCCCTGGTATGCTGTATTATCTCAAGGATTTTAAATATTTGCCTGCAACCATCTCTAGAATGTCAAATGGTCTTTCTTCAGCTGGAATGACAAAAGCTGAAAGAAATGTGTGACCATGATGACATCATATCCTATGAATGATGTGCTGAGACCAGAAACCCAAAGTGATGTTAATTGAGAATAGCACTAAGGCCCTAAGTTTTGGTCACACTCTTACCTAAGTGAGAACCTGGACAAAAAGAGTAAATTTTTTAAAACAAAATTATGAGAGGCCATTATTTTAGCCTGAGCTTATGCACTAGGTCCTAACAAACCAAACCAAAGTAAAATGGAGTCACTTGTGCTAAATGTGACATAATCAAGCTAAGTCTTTAGGAAAACACATAGATCCTAGAACAGACGAGGTTTTGTTTTTCTCCTGTAAGCAGGATGTTCCAGCATAAGGAGGTATCCTCTACTCAGTCCTGATTCCCTCCTTGCAAAACCCACTGTTCTACTGTTTCCCAGTGGGTTTCAAAACCATATAAGTGCATTTACAATAGTGACAGTAACATCAGTGACTGAGATTTTGGTCAATCTCTCAAAATCGAGAAAATGACCAAAAGAGGGAATTGTTAAAGCAAACTAAATATGGCCTGAGAAGGACTCTGTACTTCTATATTTGAGTCCTTGTGGATGAACTGTAACCTAGCTTAATAGTCAGACAAAATTGAAAACCGAACTTAATAGTATGCCCCTATAACAATGGCTGAATATTGGCCAATTCCAGCTGCCATACTTCAAATATTCACAGACTGCTGAATGTTCAAACTGCGTTCAAATTAGGCAAATGTTTATCTGTAACCAATCTCACTGTTTCTGTACCTCACTTCCAATTCCTGTATGCCACTTTACCTTTTTTACCTATAAATTTGTTCTGACCATGAGGCACCCCTGGAGTCTCTGTGAATCTGCTGTGATTCTGGGGGCTGCCTGATTTGTAATCATTCATTGCTCAGTTACTCTCTTTTAAGTTTAATTCGGCTTGGGGGTAGGGGGATTGGGGAGGGATAGCATTAGGGATAACATTAAATACCTAATGTAGATGACGGGGTGATGGATGCAGCAAACCACCACCATGGCATGTGTATACCTATGTAACAAACCTGCATGATCTGTACCTGTACCCAAGAACTTAAAGTATAATAATTTAAAAAATAATAATAAATCTAATTCAGCTGATGTTTTTCTCTTATCAACATAAATGTTTGTAAATCAAACATAGTAGGCTTTTGTTGTACTTTGAGCCATACCAGTTATTACATGCGAGACCTTGGTTAAGTTACTTCACCTTCTCTAGATTTCAGCTTTATCAGTTATAGAAAAAAGCAATTGTAAAAAAATCCTATACTGTAACAACCAAGTGAGACAGCTGGGTGCGAAGGGGCCCCTGGAGAAACTTCAACCAGCCTGCCTACTGGGGTAGAAACTCGGGAAGTTCAAAATGTTTGTAGCAGGGAGGAGCCTGGCCCTTCCTCTTCTTGTGTGGATCCTGGGATTCGAACTGCCAGGCTGGAAGCACGCTAGCAAGGGCTCTAGCTTTGCGGAGGACCTCCGTTTCCCTGAGATTCCTTTTCACCCAATGAAACCCTGCTTTACTCACCCTTCAAACCATCTGTGAGTCTAAATTTTTGTGGCTATGGGATGGACAAGAAACCCGTTTTTAGCTGTACTAAGGAAAAGTCCTGTAACACAACTAATTAGTAAAAGGAAATAACAAAAAGTTCCCAGGGAAAAGGATTATTCAGAATGTTGAGATTACAATTCATTAATTCCAATAATTTATTGTTTCAATTATTTTGCAATCTTTCTGATAAGAAGTAGATTTCAGTTAGGTGCTCCCATGTGGTTAACATCTCTCTGTCTTTCTAATACTTGCTAATCTCCCTTTTTAGCAAGTGAGAGCAAGCTTAAGCTTGGTGCCTTTAGCAGAAAATGGTCTCTGGCTAAACCTTAATGTTATTTTGTGGTCGTATTTATTTTTATCGCTATATTCTATTTATAGAAAGAAATATTGACTTTCTACTTACTATAGTTA
>NW_016107832.1:1380320-1385870 GCF_001604975.1 Cebus imitator
GGAGGTTGCAGTGAACCGAGAATGAGCCCTTGCACTCCAGCTTGGGCAACAAGAGTGAAACCATATCTCAAAAAAATTATTTAAATATAAAAAGTAAGTCAACTTCTAGAAAATACTAATTAACTAATACTCACTGATTATTACATATAACAAGTATCACAAAGGTGATTTGAGAATGATTAAAGTTTGGGAAACAATAGATTATGTGATTGAGGCAGAGACTGCTTAGGTGTTCATCAAATTCATTTCCTTTTATTGGACACATAGAAAGATGACATTTTCCAGGCTCCATTGCAGTAAGGTGGAGGCTAGGTGACTAAGTTCTATTCTATGGAATGTAGGTAGAAGTGTTGTGTGTCAATTCCAGGTCTGGTTCACAAAACATCCCATGAGTTCCTTTGCAAAATAGCTAGTGTAGAGGCTCTAGAAGATGGTGAAACCAACTGATGCATGGAGCCTAAATTCCTGAGTCCCCATTTGGAGGAGTGCTGCCAGGAGCATCTGAACTGGCCTTTGCACAGAAGAGAAACTTTTACTTTGCTAAGTCACTGAGACTGGGGGATTATTTGTTAGAGCTACAGCAGTTAACCAATCCTGATTAATACGGCAATCCATGAGGACTTCAGTACTTAGCACAGTGACTTGTGTGTAGTGAGTGCTTAGTAAATGATTGTTGAATAAGTTCATTTTGCTCTCATTTTAATCTGTCTTTACCCACAATTGTCTGTTGATGTTACTAAATAAAGGATTTAGGTTTCAGCACAAGGGTCAACCCTTATTTTATGTCACATTAGACAGCTCCAGTAATTTTAAATGACCTTAGCATTTTCAAATAAAATGGGTTTGAATTACTGTTTAAGAAAACATGCCTGTAATACCTTTAGGACCAGAGTAAGTGGGGTTGAAAATAGGGTACCCTGTTACCCAAAAGATTGGAAATCTCTGCCTTAGAATATGATTATGAATTCAGTGTTCTGGCAAAGTTTTAAAGATATCAAATGATTTAGAGTCTTCTCTAGGCTAGATTATTCCTCTGTCTCCAGAGGGAGCTGTTTTTCCTGCTTGCAGATATAATAGCTGTACCTTATAAAGTAACAACAACAGCAAGCCTCTCAAGGTGGGGTTTTCCTTAGGTATTGTATTCTAGGGTCTTAGAACTTTCACTTTCAGGAAACTCTTCTTTGGAGAGGATCAAATAAAATAGTATATGTTGAAGTCCTTAGCAAAACATGAAAGTACTATACAGCTATAACATTGTTAGCCATTGTGCTACCATTAAAGCCCATTTCCTCCTCTTTTGCTCTCTTAATCAGGTAACATAATTTTCTTTACTGATCAGCCACTTAAAATAACACCACTTAAAAGACAAACTAGAAATATCTACATTGTAGATGTATGTATCTAAGTACTTGGATTAGACAAATGTTATGTTCCTGGAATAGGTGCTATAAATTAAAATGGGAAAATCAAGGCTAACTTTTCTCTTTTTCTTTATTAATTTTTTTTTCTTTTTTTTTAAAGACAAGGTTTCTCCATGTTGGTCAGGCTGGTCTTGAACTCCCGACCTCAGGTGATCCGCCTGCCTTGGCTTCCAAAGTGCTTGGATTATACAGAAAATATGTCATTGGAAGTAGTATGGTGGAGTCATTTTCCAATTCTGAGCTTCGTTTTCCTCATTTGTAAAGTGGGGGAAATAATAGTACCTATCAGGTAGTGTTCTTGTCATGGTTGAATGAGATAATGTATATGGTACATATTGCATGTGTGTGGTGCATAACCTGTGCTCAATAAACAGTAGCAGTAACTCTGACATTATTATGATGATTATCTGCACAGACTCTGGAGCCAGGCTGCTTAAGTTCAAGTCCTGGCTCTGCCATGTACTAGCTAGGTAATCCTAGAAAAGCTATTTCATATCTCTGTGCTTTCCTTCCTTCTCTCAGCTGTAAAATGGGGGAGATAATACCAGGGCCTACCTTATAAGGTTGTTGTGAGGATGAAATGAGACAACATATGTAAAATGCTTAGAAAAAAGAGTGCCTGGCACATCAGGAGAGCTAAATAAATAGTAGCTATTATTTTTGTCTATGAGAAACCATTCTGGAAGGTGAGAAAAGTGTTGCTTTAGTCTGCTGTCTGATACTCACAAACTTCTCCATTTCATTCAGCAGAGACTTTGGTATCTGGATTAGAGAATTCTTTTTCATCCTAAATCCTGCCACTCCCTGAAGGGGTGTCATAATTGACATGGACAAGCAGAACACCACTCTGACCTCTCAGCTCTTTGACCTGTTAAACTTCAGAGGTCTTTACTTCCACACCACTTCAGCTACCTACTCCAATGGAAAGAAATATTCTTAACTCTGAAGGTGGAGGGCCACAAAGAAGAATCTGAACCAACAGGCCTTGCTAAGTATCCCCCAGTTTATTATTATTAGATCATACCCACTTGGTTCAGTTCTGTTTCTCTAAGATTATCCACTTCTTCATCAAATCTAGCATAAAAATCCACGTTTCTAAAAAATCACAGGTTTAATGGTTCCTTCAGGTCTTCATTTCCTTAGGAAAGCTCCTGTGTCATATAAAATTTATATTAAATACACGTGTATGCTTTTCTCTGGTTAATCTGTCTTTTGTTATAGGGGCCATTAAGTTAGGGTAGGGAAAAATAAATATTTTTCCTCTCTTACACTAGGAACTGAATGTTTTATGCCCCTAAAGTTTATATTTTGAAGTCCCTATCTCCAATATGATGGTATTTAGAGGTGGGGCCTTTGGGAATTAATTAGGTTTAGATGATGTCATAAGGGTGGAGCCCCCATGATGAGACAAATCCCTTTATAAGAAGAGGAAGAGACACGAGATCTTTCTTTCTCTCCACATAAACACACTAAGGACAGGCCACATGAGGACATAATGAGAAGATGGCCATTTGCCAATGAGAAAGTGAGTCCTCACCAGATATCAAATCTGTCAGCCTTGATCCTGGACTTTCCAGCCTCCAGATCTGTAAGAAATAAATGTTTTGACTAAGCTACCTGTGTTTCCCCCATCATTGATTCCTTTCTTCCTGTGATAGTAGAGCAGTGTCTCTCCTCCCATTTAAGTTAATTTCTTCATCTGTCTGATCCCCATTTTCCTCAATTTCTGTTCACTCACCTATGGCAAGTGCTTTCTGTCTGTTTTTAGTAGCTTTGTATCAGCAGGATAAAAATGTGTTCAAGTCATTCAAGCCTTTAAAAACAAACAAATCAACATGAAAATTTTATTGACCCAAGGTCCCCTTCTGTCTACTGCCTTAGCACTTTCTCCCTATTCACAACCAAACCTCTCGTGAGTTGTCACCCTCTTGATCTCCTCTTCCTCACCTCTGAGCACTCCACTGGAGATGCTCTCATTAAGGTCATGGGCAGCCTCATTGCTGGTAAACCTGTGGACATTTTAAATCTATACCTCTCTGCAGCCTCTGACTACTGGCTTTTGGAAATTCTATTTTGCTTGGCTTCTGTGATAACCACCCTATCTGGGTTTCTTTCTTCATCTCTTCTTTCTTCTCTTTGCATAGCCCTCTTACTCTGGCTGCCCCCTAAATGTTTGTGCTTCTTGAGAATCTGTTTAGATCCCTTCTCATTCTATGCACTCCCTTAAAGTAATCTGTCCTGCTTCAATAACTAATAATTCTCCTCCTTCATCAGCTACATTGAATTCAGACCCGTATATATATCTCGGGCATATATACCTATCTGTCACGTACACTGAATATCTGATAGATATCGAACCCAACATGCACAAAATGAGCGCATCACCCAATTCCCCCAACATCTGGTCAAACTTCTGTGTTCATAATTGCCCACAGCAGAAACGTGGTTCAAAAGCGTACCCATTCTCTTCTCTCATCTTCTCTTCAACAGGTCCTGATATTTTTACTGGAAGAGGCAGTAGAACACAGTGGTTAAGATCAAGCACCTGCTGCTAGTTGAGGGATCTTGAATAAGTTACTTAATCCCTCTGAGGCTCAGTTTTCTCTGTAGTGACCATGTTATGGGGTTGTGTGGATCCAGTGATATAAAGCATGTAAAGGGCATGCTATAGAGTCTGACATAAAATAAACACTAGCTATTGTTATTCATTACATCCTTATAATCTCTGGTCTGAGTGTTTGTGTTCCCCCAAATTTATATTTTGAAACCTACTCACCAAAGGGCTGGTATTAGGAGATGGGGCTTTTGGGAAGTGATTAAGTCATGAGGACTCTGCCCTCATTAAAATGGGATTAGTGCCCTTATCAAGGATGCCTGAGAGAGATCCCTTGCCCTTTTCATCATGGGAGGACATGACAAGAAGGTGCCATCTATGAACCAGAAAACAGGCCCTCACCAGACACTGAATCTGCTGGCACCTTGATCTTGGACTTCCCAGCCTCTAGAATTGGGGAAATAAATTTCTGTTATCTCTAAGCTGTTCAGCTTATGGTATTTTTGATAGAGCAGCTTGAATGGATTAAGACAATCTCTTCAACCTGTATACTTCTCTGTATCCTCTGCTGCCACTCTTCTAGTTCAGGCCACCTTCATTGCTTACCTGAACTATGGTAGCAGTCCTCTGTCTGATCACTATGCCTCCCTCTATCAATCTACTTTCCACAGTGTAGCCAGAATATATTTCCAAAATGCAAGTTAGATGATAACATATCTTCCCTTCTGAAAGCCATTCAGTGAGTCCCCACTGTTCTCAGAACAGAAAGTCCAAATGCTGGAACTTCTCCAGTTTTATGTGTAGATACAACATCCCTCATTCTTCTGAGGGTCTTTTCACATCCTTTGAGTAAACAAACTTTCTCCACTCTTATTTCCCCCCATTTGCCTGATGACTCTTAATAATCCTTTTTTTTTAATTGCACTTTAGATTCTGGGGTATATGTGCAGATCATGCAAGATTCTTGCATAGGTACATACATGGCAATGTGGTTTGCTGCCTCCATTCCCCCGTCACTTATATGTGGCATTTCTCCCCATGTCATCTGTCTCTAGCCTCCCCACCCCCTGCTGTCTGTCCCCTAGCCCCCACAACAGATCCCAGTGCATGATGCTCCCCTCCCTATGTCCATGTGTTCTCATTGTTCACATGCATCTATGAGTGGGAACATGCAGTGTTTGATTTTCTGTTCTTGTGTCGGTTTGCTGAGAATGATGGTTTCCAGGTTCATCCATGTCCCTACAAAGGACACGAACTCATTGTTTTTGATGGCTGCATAATATTCCATGGTGTATATGTGCCACATTTTCCTTGTCTAGTCTATCATCGATGGGCATTTGGGTTGGTTCCATGTCTTTGCTATTGTAAATAGTGCCACAATGAACATACATGTGCATGTGTCTTTATAATAGAATGATTTATAATCCATTGGGTATACACCTGGTAATGGGATTGCTGTGTCAAATGGAATTTCTCTCTCTAGATCCTTGAGGAATCACCACACTGTCTTCCACAATGACTGAACTAATTTACACTCCTACCAACAGTGTCAAAGTGTTCCTATTTCTCCACATC
>NW_016107832.1:1386780-1388463 GCF_001604975.1 Cebus imitator
AAATGGCCATACTGCCCAAAGTAATTTACAGATTCAACGCTATCCCCATCTAGCTACCAGTGACCTTCTTCACAGAACTGGAAAAAACCACCTTAAAATTCATATGGAACCAAAAGAGAGCCCACATAGCCAAGACAATTCTAAGCAAAAAGAACAAAGCTGGAGGCATCATGCTACCTGACTTCAAACTATACTATAAGGCTAAGTAATCAGGACAGCATGTACTGGTACCAAAACAGAAATAATCTTTTAAATCTGAGTTTAGATATCCTTTCTTCCCTTCCTGGTCATGTGAGACATTAGGCACCTTCTGTGCTCTCATAATGCGTTGGGGTCTTTCACTCCTTTGTCCACCTGTTGTGCTGAATTAGCATGGCCTATTTATATGCCTATCTTTCTAAAACTCAAAGTCCCTGAGGGCACTATGCTTTCTCCACCACTACATTTTCAGTGCTTAGCACAATTCCTTGCTCGTTGTAAGTGTTCAACAAATATTTGCTGGATGAATAAAATGTTATCTAAAGGGTAACACCCTGATTTAATCTGTAAATAATGTCGTGTACCAGAATTTCTCGGTTCAACTATTTTAAAGCGTATGTAAATCAATGTGAGAAGACAATGTTAAAAAGATGTTCCTTCTTCTCCTAAAGAAGTTTTCTCATTGGCCACCAGTTGTCACTTTTGTACCCCCCCCCCCCCACACCCACACACAAATATTCTTTTCTGGTTGAAAATATCAGATCCTAAATGATAGAAATTCAGTACCTAGCACAGTACTCAGGGAGAACTTTCACATGGGCTCTGGAGCCAGAATAAGTCTATTGTTCCAGAGTACATTTAAAGCAAACTATCATAATGACATAATTTATGCACTGCTTGCTATTAAAATGCTGTAAGAAATGTCATGGGTGTAGTTGGTTGAATCCTGGAAGAGAAATCAGAGTAAAGTGAACTGCTGCAAAGTGCACATGGGCTTGCTCATTCCCCACATAAAAAAGAAAACGTTGATTGCTTCCAGCTCCATGCTTTGGTCATTGTAATGTGATTGGTGGGATATATATATGTCTGACATTTTTCTGTCTTTCCACTCTTGTGAAAAACATTTTCCTACCACCTCAGGAGTAGGAAAAATATTGAAAGTCAAGTTTTATAGGCCATACTGTGAAATTGGACATGTTTGTGATGTTTCATGCTTAGAGTATTTCCATTAAAGCTTGGTGAACTCATAACATATTTTTGTCTGTTGTGACTTTATTTTATATTTCAAAACTCTTAAGAAATAATATATGAGACACAGACCATAGCCAAGAACTGGAAGAACCTTGGCAACATTTCAAAGGGCCACCCAGTCAGAAGTGTTCTAGAACTTAAGATCTGAACTGGACAGCTGAGATTTATGACCTCCCAGTGCCCAAGCCACTTGGCCATTTGGCACTTAAAGGCTGAGCTGTAACTATAGATAGCTGAGAAGGGTGTGTGGGTGTGTGTACGTGTCTATGAGAAGAAAAATATATGCTGATAAAAAAGAGCTCTCATACAACTTTTGCCTCAAATTTTCAAGCCCTCATTGCTTTCAATAAACATTGTGTGCTTTCTTTATACTGTGCTAGACACTGAAGTTGTTTCACTTTATGTTATTTTTTTTTTTTTGAGATGGAGTCTTGCTCTGTTGCCCAGGCTGGA
>NW_016107832.1:1389548-1400076 GCF_001604975.1 Cebus imitator
TTTCACCATGTTGACCAGGATGGTCTCGATCTCTTAACCTCGTGATCCACCTGCCTCGGCCTCCCAAAGTGCTGGGATTACAGGCGTGAGCCACCGTGCCTGGCAAGGTTACATATCTTTCAAAAGCCATACATGGCTTTTCAAATCCAAATCATGGTGGGACTATTAGAACATTCAAGAAAATGTGGAACCATTATAGACTATATTTTCTCAACATTATTTTCCAAGGTTCTGTTGCAGATTAGTTTTATTATTATTTATTATTTTAGAGACAGGATCCTGCTCTATTGCCCATGCTAGACTGTACTGGCACAATCATGGCTCACTGTAGTCTTGACATCCCGGGCTCGAGCAGTCCTTCTACTTCAGCCTCTCAAGTAGCTGGAACTACAGGTGTGCACCACCACGCTTGACTAATTAAAAATTATTATTTTTTTGTAGAGATAGGGTCTCATTATGTTGCCCAGGCTATTCTTGAACTCCTGGCCTAAAGTGATTCTCTTGCCACAGCCTCCTAAAGTGCTGGGATTACAGGCATGAACCACTGTGCCCAGTTATTGCGGATTTAAATTCTGATGAAGAAGGTCATTTATGGCTTGACCTGACCTGTTTTTAGCTGACTTTAAAAAGGTCTTCAGTGCATGAGGCATTTGTGTAACCTAGATCAGTGTTTACTGGCAGAGTTTCCTGACTAGGGATGAAGCCAGGTTGTGTGGTGCCTAAAGTATTTATAATTTTGGGAGAAGGAGGGGGCTCTTTAAGTAAAATAATACGAAAATATCTTACTTTTACAACTTTTGCAATGACAATGCTAGGGTCCTTCCCAGTGATTGGTCCTGAAACTCAAACTACATTAGCTTCATGGTAGGTAAATCTGCCCATGTTCCCAGCATTCTGAAAGACGCTCATATGTTCAAGGGGAAGGCTGTGGGGAGGGTGGAAAGAGAAACATTGGTGATGATGGAGGTTGGTGTATTAGATACAAACATACAAACCATGAGTTATTGAAAAAAATGAGGAATCTTTGTAGTACATGAAGAGGCACTAAATTTCTGAAGCTGTTGAAAGCAAGTTGGGCTCTACTCACAGGCAGTTCTGGTAGGATCTGTTGCATGCTTTTGTTCTCTTCTAGTCTTGGAAATGCCTTTCTGTTTCTTTGTGATACTCTATGGATTATACTGGTATCTTGGATTACTGGTGCAATCCAAAATAGCCATTTAAGAAAATCTATGTTAGTGAGATGCAATATATCCACACTAGTGTTCATCTTTGTGAATGCTGCTCTTTTCGTAATCCAATGGATTCTACTATTGACTGTTATTTGATTACCTAAAGGAGGGAAAATTGCTCATTCCTTAAATCTTATTATTAACTAGAATTTTGAAAGGGTTAGAGAACTTAATGGTATTACATGAATTCTGATTCATGAAGCTATTAAAATGGTGCCCTTTTAAAGTTTAGACGTAACCCATGAGGTGGCTATGTAAACTTTTTAGAGGTCAGTATTCCACAAATCGTAACTCAGTAAGCAGCTAATTATTTTGGAAAACTAGGGGAAATTTTCAAATACATTTACTGAATGTGTAATCTGTGCACTGCTGGCACCACCATTTTCCAATAACAGGAGTTGTGTTGGGTTATTTAATCATGTAGCTTTTGTGGGAAGGAGCAATTTCTGGGGAAAATTTCTTCCCTGAAAAGTTGCTAAAATATAAGTGGCTGTTTCTTAAAAGAAACCTGCTGTATGAAAACCCGAACTTTACAAAATGGGCAACTTGGGGCATGATCAATGACAACATAACTTACTCTTTTCTTAAAATGAGTAGTCCCGGCGTTTCTCTACTGTAGTTCAGATTTGGTAGGAAGAGTCTTCTTACAGCCATGGCCAGCAGCTGGCTCTTGCCTTAGGAAAGCCTCTTCTTCACCTCTCTTAGCCACCACTGCCTCTGGCTAAGTAAGGACTACTACCTCTTAGATGAGCTGTTTTGAGGATTTAATGAGATAATGTGTGGAAAAGTGACCAACAGAGCGCCTGACATGTGACAGTTACTCCATAAATGCTTTTTGATTGTGCTGATTTGAAATATTTATTTAAAAAACTTTTTAAAAAGACAGTGTCTTGCTCTGTTGCCCAGTATGGTCTTGAACTCCTGGGCTCAAGGAATCCTCTTGCCTCAGTCTCCCAAGTAACTGAGGACTAGGCGTGCATGCCACCATGTCTGGCTATCTTTTTCTTGTAGAGGCAGGGTCTTGCTCTGTTAACTAGGCTGGTCTTGAACTCTTGGCCTCAAGTGATCCTCCTGCCTTGGCCTCCTAAAATGCTGGGATTACAGGTGTGAGGCACTGTGCAGAGTCTCATTTTCTTCACCCACTTAATTACTTGAATTTATTCATTTTTCCTATCTCCACTGTCACCCTAGCTCAAGTCATCATTATCTCTTACCTGAATTTATACTTTTTTTTTCCATTTAGGACAAATCTCATGTTTAATGTTTTCTTATGAAAAATGTAAAGCACACAGAAATATAGAATAGTGTAATGAACACCCATGTGTCTATCACTGGATTTAACTGTTCTTAATTTTTGGGATATTTACTTCACTGTTTTTTTAAAGTAACTTACCAACATAAATACCTCAATATGACTTTCTAAGAATTAGTTATTTTCCTACATAACCACAACAGCATTATCACATCTAACAAATAACTAACAATTTCTTAATAATATCTAATGCTCAGTTCATTTTCAGGTTTCCCCAACTGTCCTCAAAACATCATTGAAAGGTCATCAAACCAGGATGATCCCATCAAGGACCATGTATTGTAATTTCTGTTACTTTCTAGAACATTAGCCTCCAAACTACCCTCACTTGTTTTTAATATTAAGTTTTTGAAAAGAGCTAACCAGCTGTTCTAAAGAATGTCTCACTTTTCTGCACTTTCTGATTGCTGCCTTGCGGCGGTGTTAAACTTGTTCCTCTAGCATTAGCATTTTCTGCAAACTGGAAGTTAGATCTAAAAGGATCAGCTGGATTAAGGTGGAATCTTTTAACCTTAAAATAAAATTTCTGCCTTAAAATATTAGGCAAGAATCCTTATTATAGGCTGAACTGTATTTCCCCAAAATTCATATGGTGAAGTCGTAACCCTAATAACTTGGAATATAACTGTACTTGGAGATTGAGCCTTTAAAGAGGTGATTAAGTTAAAATGAGGCCTTTAGGGTGAACTCTAATCTGAATGATATCCTTATAAGAAGAGGAGATTAGGACATAGAGAGACAACAGGGATGCACACACAGAGAGAAAATGCCATGTGAGAACATAGTGAGAAGGTAGCTGTCCACCAGCAAAAGAGAGAGGCCCCAGAAGACATCAACCCTATTAACACCTTGATATTGGACTTTTAGCCTCCAGAACTTTGAGAAAATCAATTCTGGTTGTTAAAAAAAAAAAAAACTCAGTCTGTAGAATTTTGTTATGGCAACCCTAGCAAACTCTTACCATCCTCATAGGTAAAGTTGTATGCTCATATTGCATCCCATCAGAAGGCACATCATGTCTTACTATCCCACCATTAGAGATCCAACACTGATGGATCACTGAGGTCATGTGGGAACATCCTGATCTCTCCGTTGGAAAGTTACACTTCTGCCTTGCAAGCAGGAGTTTGTTGGGCAATGCTTTGGCATCTTGCAAAATCAAATCTCCATGAATGTTTCAACCTCATGCTTTTAGCATAACTTCCATTGGTAATCTAGCCCAAAGCAATTGTTTTACTCACCTGGACTACATCAACAGCCTTCTCATTCATCTCCTTCCTTTCGATCTAACTCCCGGAGTCATTACTAGGCTACATTGTGCCTTTGTATAAGTTAGAAACTCCCTTTGATTACACAAAACCCAAATCCTGGGCTTATGGCTGGACAGGAAGACCTCAGGCTGGACTACAGCTTCCACTTACCCCTTAGTAAAGCCCCCTTGTGCGTGAGCAGCCTGCATAACCGCATGTGGCAGCCCTGCTTGCTCTGCTCTATTCCATTCTCCAAACAGCAGAGTGAACACCAGCAGTATAATCACATCACTCAATTGCTTCAAGCCATTCCAAATCCCCACACTGAACCTAAAATGAAAAATCTGTAAATAACTTAAAATTAGGCCCTGCATGAGCAACCACCGTCCTGCCTATCTTCTAGCACTCATGGCCTACCTCACTAAACTCCCACCGCACCATTATTGTAGTTTCTCAAATATGCCACATTTCTTTTCACTCAAACTTGTCTTTCCTTCTTCTGAAAAGCTCTTGCCGTTCCTCCCCTTTTACCTCCTTTCTTCATCCTAGACCAGATTAGAGGTCTGGGTCTACTTGGGTCTCACAGTATCCTGCTTTTTCTCTGTAGCACTTAGAACAACTGTAACTAAATAATTATGCATGTTATCATTTGCTTAATATCTGCCTGCCTAATTAGATTATAAGTCTCAGAAGATGGAGACTGTGTCTATATTATCATTTTATCCTTAGCAACTTACACTGCCTAGAACATAGTACATTCTAACTCAGTGTCTCTTGAATGGACTAATGACAGAAAGCAGCATGGCATGGTATACTGAAAAATGGGCATGCTGATATGGACTTCAGAGTGTTATTGGGAAGATTAGATCAAAGAGGATGTACCTAAATGCCTAACACACAAGAGGTACTGAGCACCTAAACTATTTACTGATTTGCTGAGGTATTTTTGTTGAATGTATTAGATGGGAAAAGTATGAGAAAATATTGTATTAGACATGAAAAAGTAATTTGGTATTGTCAACTGTGGCATATCAATATTTGTTCTGTTATGTATGTAAAATCTGTTTCTTCTGACAATAGAAGCTTCTACCTAAACATAAACTCTTCTAGTCAATTTCCAGGTTTTGTAAGGGTACTTTATTTAAGGATCGCAAGAGCAGGCATCATATCTGTTAGCTGTTTCATGGTTAAAATATATTTTGGGAGAACAAGATTCTAGTGTGGGAGCTGACAGAATTTTAAGAAATCAAGATACTTAGTAGTAAATCCAATTCCTATTTTAAGATGTGGTAAGAATCTTTGAGATACAGGTCAAAAACTTATAAAAATGGATGTTCTATGTAACTCACTAATCATTAGAGCCTAGTGGGATCTGTAAAAATGCTAGGAGAGCAGGTTGGGGGAGTCACAGCAGAATATGACTGATCCGCATGCCTTTATGAGGACCCCTGAATCAAAGTTTGCAGTTGCCTGAGCTTTGAATCCCTCCCTCCAGCCGTCTAGTGATGCCACGCTGGTGGCGTTGACCTCAGGGTCATTCTTTTTTAAACAATTATGTTTAATTTGTGAATGAGATTTCCAAATGCAAAAGCTCCCCTACCTTCCCCTGATTTCCCTCTGTGGAAGAATGTGTGAATTCACATGCATCCTGCCCTAACTGTGCAGGGGAAAATTCCAATCAGGGAACATTGTCCCCGATCCTAGATATCAGAGAGAATAATGAACTGATAATATAAAAGTAGATTTTCTAGCAATAGAGCTTCTCTTCTGAGTGTGAAAATTGCCAAAGTGTCTTAGGTTATCATCTACTTTACTTCTGGATTTTGTTTCTCTGACCAGATTGGGCTAAAAGTAAAAGAGGAGGTGAAAGCCCTTACTTCTGTTTGTTAATCTTTCTTCTTCTATCTTTTTTTAAAAGCAGTTCTCTTTTTTTCTCCCTCTCTTTTGCCTCAATAGAAAGAAAAAAAAGTTTTGTCAGCACTCCTGTTTCTTTTGTTGTTTTCTTTTTCTCAGAAGTCTTTTTCTGCTTTTATCCTAATCCCAGTCATGCATGAGAGAACAGTTGTGCTCTGTTGTTTGGCTGTTCTGCTAGTTTTGAATCAGTGGGACTCCCTCTTTGTTCTCTTTATTTTCTGAACACAGAAAGGTAAAAGAGTAGAAATAGGGATTGGAACTCTTAAGAAGAGAAACCTATATTTATTTAGATTTAATTCATTTTTTGGGCCATGTCAGTAATAATTAAGGAGTTACGGAGAATAGAACAGGGATCTCAGTTTCCTTACCTAGAACATTTTGTTTAACTGGTATCTCTGGAAATAATCTATTTTAACCACATGTTTCCAATTTTGATGATTGTTGGAATCTGCTTAATCATTTAATGTATGGCTGTTTCTTTCCCACTTGGGCTTGATACATCGTAGCAGTTGCTTTATGATTCAAACACCACCTACCTGAAGTGACAGCTGCATGGGGCTTAGTATGGGTTTCATGATAAGATCAGTTTAAAATCACACAGGAAGATCTGCCTGTAACAATCTTTTTCCAGAGCACCGAAGAAGCTTGGGTAGCTTTTTATATTTGCATTTTAATTTTTGTGATTTTTAAAAGGCATTCAGAAGTGAGACTTGAACTTAGGATGAATATGTGAGGGCTTCATCCTTACAAAACAGCCCCTTTCTGATGTGGTTATCCAACATGGGCTTGCTACGGGTTGTCATGGTGATAGTGTAGGCCTGAAAATTTTCACAGGCTCAAACTATGAAGTTTTTGAAAACTGTTTTGATTAATTTTTCCTCCACTCCAACTTCTCTCTCACTTCAACTGTTTTCTCTTTTGTTTCACACTTGATTTATGGCAGGTTGCTGTCATTTAAATAGATGTGCATTTTGAAATTCCTCCTTTCTTTGCTAATGCAAAGAAAAAAATAACCCATGCAAGTCATGCTCAAAGAGTTGGTTATTGTTGCTTGCTGGATTTCGACTCTCTGTGGTTGTCGGGCCTAATTCAAAGTAATTCAGGCTCCACAGTGGGGGCAGTGCATAGCTCCACAGGAAATTATGATAGCAAAAGTCTTCCTGTCGAGCTCTGCACTTGGCACTACAAAGTGCCTCAGGCTGCAGCTACCTGAATAGGGTTGAATTAGACCAGACAACCGCATCATCCCACTTCTTAATCTATTAGAGCGATATACAAGTGGCAATTGTTGATTGCAAAAATGGGATTAAGAGGCTCTTCAAGTGAATTGATTTTCTTGTGAGAACAAAAAGAGGAAAGAGAAGCCTTCGTTTGAATCACACAGCCAGAAAGTTTCATGAATGGGTTCCACTCCAAATGTTAGAATTAAAGCAATCAGTGAGTCCCCATGGGGTGTGCAGGTGAGAGAAATAAACTGCTCTAAAAGGGCAAATTACACGCAAAACCCAAGTTTAAGGCATCTATCTGCATTGAAACACTGACCAGAATAAGGTAGCCACTGGAGAGCTGCCTAATAATGTGACACAGACAATGACTTGCAGTGGTTCCTCGGTAGATTTGCATACCAGTGTCGGCTTCAGCTGGAGTCAGGTGAGACTTGGACATTCTTCATGATTTGGTCTCTGCTTTGCCCAGAGGACACTTCTTTTCTTCCCAGGTCAGTAGGTCCATGCTGTCTGTTGCAAAGTTTCCCTGTGGGCCAGGTCTCTTTTGAAGAGTTACTTTTGACTTTGATTACGTTGGAAAATGTAAAAAGATTCTTCCTAGTTAGATTAAAATTGTTTTACTTTTTCAGTGTCATTTAGTTAGGAAGGACGTTTATCACAGTAGTGTCTCTTCTGATGGCCAAATGGTACAGGCAGGCCTCTGCCACAGCGTGATTGTACAGGACAGGACTTGAAAATATCAACTGTTGATTTAATCTCCTATGATTCTCAAAGCTGCATAAACAACCACAAAAAAACTCAAGTTGATGGAAAGACCATCAGGATCCTAAAAGAAAAGATATAAAAGATCCACACATGAACTCTCATTTTCTAATTTCTAAAATGATAACTGAGGGTCACTCTAATGTTGGTTGCTTTCTATGGCATATCATGCATCACAAATGTATCTAGAATGATCATTTATCTGGCAGCTTTAGCTGTCAGAAACACCAAGAGTGTGGAGAATAGAAATGACACCCTGATGCCAGCTGGGGAAAAGAAACTGACCAGAGCAGATGGGGTAAGCCTCCTATTACCTCTGCCTTTAGGACCATGTCCCATTCTAACCAGCAGCAAATAATTTGGAAAGCCCCAGCCCTTTGACAACACAACTGGCGACAAGCAGTTGAAATATGTTAGAAGAGGCTCCTTTTGGGAAGAGAAACATAACTCCAAGTGACAATGAACTCTCCACAGATCTGAGACTGCTCAGAAGAAAATCCTTGTTGATGAATGTAGGAAATGAAAGTGTCCTTCTTTCTCTCACCTATCAGCCTCAGGGATTAGGGGAGGATGTGGTGATCTCTCTCCCATCTTCAAAGGTTGCTTCAAAGATCCTTTGGAGAAATATGACACAATTTGGACATTTGACATTCCGTATGCATACTGATGCTGTGACTTCAAAAGCTCTATTGACCAAGCTGGTTAGGGAGGTGTTATTTATTTACTTTTACCAGGAAATGTTTTCTTTTTTCTCCTGCTTGTTTTGTTTTCTTAACCTGTAAAGGCAGTAGCAAAAGGACACATCAGAAATGGCATGATGGAGTTGTTACTGTGTTGTGAGTCTGGAAAGACTGCTGACTCTCAGGTCCTGATCCGCAGGGAGCACTATTTTTGGCAGTAATTTCTGAGGCAAGTTTGAGGAAAAGGGCAGAAATAAGAGAACCAGAGCCAGAGGACCTCATACAGTCAGCAGCATATTCACCAACGGTATAGGTTTGTTCTGCCGTATTTGAGCAGCTCTCTGTTCAGTCTTTACCTTGGCAGGTGGAGTTTTTTTGTAAAGGGAAGCCTTGTTTAGACAACGTTTGCACAGAGGCTTTGAATAGACTTCCAAATTGTGAAACTCTCCAAAGAAGAAAGAACATGCGCATTTACATGAAAATATAATTGATAGATTTCATGTCCTCCTTTCTGTGCATATTCAAGTAATTCTCTTTCTGGGCGGATTTCACTTGCCACAGCCTTTATTTAAAACTTAATTCAGAGGAATCACAATTTGTTAGGTATTTTCTTTCCCGCTGAATTTTTCTCTAAACCTCGAAAGCAGAGGCATTGGCCTGCATATAACGTAGCAAGTATGGAATACAGTAAGTAATAATTGGATATTTATCATAATGTTGCCTTCCCAGAACACTATTCATTAACTGCCCCATATTTATGCTGAAATTAGCACAGGGGAGTCTTTGGCTAGTGTATTTGCACATGCTATCAATTATGTCCTAATAAATTAATTTGCTTTTCAGGATTCACCAGAGGCACCGGTTGGGCCTCTGCGCTCCTGCTTGACTGTTCTGACTTTGAACAGGTTCATTCAGCTGCTGTCTGCTAAGCCCTACAGAAAAGCACAATGGCTGCTGATCGGCCTTTTATGGTTTATTAGAAACTGGTGGTCCGCACTGCGGCTCTGGTCAGTGATTAACCCGCGAGAAAACAAACTACACAAGGCTAAGTTGATGTTGGAGGAGGAATGAGCTCACTTCATTAAGGCTTGAAGAGGAAACCTTTTCTCCTTCAGTGCTTGTTCAAAACTTTTCAGGTCTCTATTTAATCACATAATTCTCTCTAAGTAGCAAGAGAAGCCTGCTGCACAGCAAGTGGTCTTTTGCCACATGACAACTTAGAAAGATAAATTATATATAAATATCTTCCTGGTTTTGTGTGGGGAGGAAACCAATTTTAGTATTACTCTGTGAAACTAATTTACTTGTTTCTTTATTAAAAGAAATAGCTGGGTACTCTCTGTGCTGTTTCATATGCACAAACAGTGGCCTTCATATTTCTTCTGGGCTTCTCTTTCTTTGATAGGGTTATTGAAAAATCAGGTGAAAGGTGCCTCCCTTCCTGCCTACCTCCCTCCCCATGATTCTAAACAACGATTTGAAAGGGGCTGCAGAGGAGAGAGTGAGGACAAAGCCTCATATAATACAGATTATTGCAAAATTGAAAGCAAATCAGTCACTTTCCAGCTATAAGGTAGAACACGATCCACACAGCCTGGTTCTCTTCCAGGAAGTATAGTATTTTCTGGCATCATCTAACCTCTGTCTCTCTCTCTCTCTCTCGCTCTCAACCAGCAATCTCAACCTTGTAGATCGTGAGTAAAAATCATAGCAAATATAGGTGCATCAGTTAAGGTTTTAGCAATTTTTCACTCTGGGAGAAAAGACAATAAAAAAGTCAATAAAACAGGTAATAGGTGAATGTCAAGGGATTTCAATGCTGCCTTCCAGTTCTGAATTTAAGAATGTAACTATCCCTGTGGTAATTTTGGGAATATCTTACCTTTTTCACTGTCCATTTTTCCTATTAGATCTAGGGATAGGTACTTGATTGTCTACCCTTCTCCCCCGTTCACATACACACAGGCACTCTTAAGACATTGTTATGGGAAGAGGTTTAATTCGTCAAGAAAACCCATAATGAATTTGTGATTAAATATCAAGGAAAAAGTTTCACAGAATCTCCATTGTCATCATATATATATATATATATATATATATATATACAGAAAATTAGCCAGGACAAGGACCCTAAGCCTAGAGAAAGAGTGTGATG
>NW_016107832.1:1400092-1419153 GCF_001604975.1 Cebus imitator
ATATATATATATATATATATATATATTCAGAAAATTCACAATCACTGGAGAATAAATCAAGGAGAGGGAAAGGATTCTCCTGTGCCAGAAGCCAGAGCCTCTGAGCCGTGTACTGCTAGCTGCTTTTAACTGGGACCTTATTCATAAACCTTCCGTAATCACTAATTTGCATCCCAATTACAATAAGTCTGCCAGCAGAACCAAGGCTCCGATTTTTTTACGTCTTTCACCCTCCGTTATATTATCTATATCTCTTCCTCTTCTCTCTTTCCGTGCTTTCCCCCTGCTCCTTTTGTTGCAGTGATAAGAGTTTTACAAACCTCTCTGGCTTTTGGAAGAACAAAACTTTTGGTTTGGGTGTTTTCTCAATAATCTTTTACTACTCTCCCTGCTTCACTTTATGCAGTGACTCCACTCCATCATGATCTCTTCTGCACCCCCTCCAGTAGCAACCGAAATGTGATTAACACCACCCACTTGCTGATTTATTGGGCTATTCCTATTTAACTGTTTGCTTCTCTCTTATAAATGTTACATTAGTGCTTCTCAAACTCTAATGTGCATCATGAATCACCTGAGGAATTATATTAAAATAGAGGTTCTGATTCAGTAGGTCTAGGGTGGGGCCCGATATTCTGCATTTTTCACAAACTTCTTGGCGATGCTGATGTTGCTCGGCCCAGATCACAATTTTAGACTGGATCTTCTGATCCATACTTTGAAAAGCAAAGTGTATTTGTAGTAATGCTGGATTGTTAGAATCGCACACTTTAATCAAGGACCAAAAGTTTGAGCACTGTTCTTGAGAATAGTTAAAAAGTGCCCTAGCATCAGGGCATATGCTAAAATCTTGATGTTAACTAGATTCCTTTGCCAGTGAACACATATGCTTTTCTATATTAAAAAAAAAAAAATTGAACTCCATGATAACCACAGGCAAAGAAAAGCTGCAGTTGGTGCTGAAGTCTACAATTGGGGGAAAAATTGGAGCTCAACAAATGACCTATCATTAAAGGATTTTGAAATGTTAAAGAAATTTACTACTAAATCACATCTTGGTAGTAGTATTATTGTAAAGAAAGTGTTCTCAGCTGGGTGAATATTTTAGCTCTATAATGGCATTTCAAAAAGGTCTTTTAATATGGCCATAGTATTTATTCCAAATCATTTCAGCTTCTAAAATTTTCTGAGTACTGAAGTCTGTTAGGATGGATGCTGGGGTAAAATAATGCTAAAAAAGTTTGTAGAATATCTTTCCCTAAAGGTCTTAGGAATTAAAAAGAGGAAACACCTTAATCTAAACTACCGTTTTCCACTTTTTAATTCCTAAGACCTTTAGGGAAAGATTTTCTACAACCTCTCTTCACATTTTTTTAATCAAAATTCTGCTTTTACTTTTTTTTTTTATATTTAATTGGCACATAATTTTATACCTAAGCAATTTTTAAGAAACTTGGTCATTTTTACTGTAGGATGTTGTTACTGAAGCCTAATCATAGTAGTTTATGCTGCAATTTCACCCATTATTATTTTGCTTAGTCAACCACAAAATATCTATAACTTATCTACTATAAATCTGAGATAGTTCTAGGTACCATGGAAGAGATGAAGGATTTTAAGACATGGAGGCCAATGGAGTACAAACAGTTGTATAAAATAATAAGGCATAGTCTATGAACTGATACAGTGTCATTTCTGGGATATATTATTAAGTGGTAAGAGAAAAGTATACCATATTAGCATGTTACTTTTTGCATAACAACTAAGAAGAACACATACATATCTATGACATATAGATAGATGTAAATTGGTATGTGTACTTTTTTCCTACAAAAACAAATAGAGAAAGGCTAAGACAGAATCTATTGAGAGTTGGTGGAAACTGAGTACATAGGATAGAAATAGAAGAATGACTACTTTGAGGATAACATTTTAGATAGTTTTGACTTTTTCTCCTTTTTTTCCTTTTTTCTTTTTGAAGTAAATGTGAAAAAAGATAAAACAAGATAGTTTTGACTTTTTAAACATATAAATGTTTTATATGTTTTTTAAGTTTAATGAAAAATCAAATGTTAAATGTTAATAAAAATAGAAACAAATGAACCTAAGTATCACATTTGTAACAAATGACAGAGAAAAGAAAATTAAAATTTCTTTCAAAATTTTGAACACATATCTCTCACTATAAACATCATTGCTAGAATATGAGGTGACTTGAAAAACTTTGTGGAAAATGGAATTAAAATATAACAATAAAATTATAACTTTATCTCTCAACATAAGCTCCATCAAGGTCAAGGTATTTTGGTAAATGATTATAACAGCCATTTATTCCATCCCTAAAGAACTGAGGGTTCTTGGAATTTAATCATGTCAACGTAGACTTTTACATTTTTAACTGTAGAAAAATGGGTGACTTTTGATTAGGAAATAAAAATAAGTCAGAAGGAGCCAAATCAGACTGTAATATGAATGCCAAATGATTTGCCATCAAAACGCTCATAAAATTGCCCTTGTTTGATGAGAGGAATGATCAAGAGCATTGTTGTGGTGGAGAAGGACTCTGGTGAAACTTTCTCAGACATTTTTCTGCTGAAACTTTGGCTAACTTTCTCAAAACACTCTCATAATAAGCAGTTGTTGTTGTTCTTTGGCCCGCTAGAAAGTTAACAAGCAAAATGCTTTCAGCATTCCAAAACACCATTGCTCTCACCTTTGCTTTTGATCAGTCCACTTTTGCTTTGACTGGACCACTTCCATCCCTCGGTAGCCATTACTTTGATTGTGCTTTGTCTTCAGGATCATACTGGTAAAGCCATGTTTCATCTCCTGTTACAAGTCTTCAAGGAAATGTTTCAGGGTCTTAATCCTACTTATTTAAAATTTCCATCAAAGATTCTACTCTCATCTTCAGCTAATCTGGGTACAATAGTTTTAGTACCTTTTGAGTGGAAATTTCAACCAACTTTAATTCTTCAGTCATAATTTTGTAAGCTAGGCCAGTTGCGATGACTATGGTGTTGGCTGCTTTTTCTGCTGTTAATCATCAGTCCTCTTTAATTAGGGCACAAACAAGATAAATTTCTTCCTCACAAACTGATGTGGATGGCTACCTATTCTACTGATTTCCTTGAGACATCGTCCCTACAAGCTTTTTGTAAAGCGTCAACAATTTCACCATTCTTCTACCCAAGCTTCATTATAAATTTGATGTTTGTCCTTTTAACAGAATTCATGTTGCTCTGATAAACGGTCTTTTCAAACTGATGCCTTATCCTTCTTAGTGCCTCAAACTAGATCTCATTCAGATATAAGTTAGAACAAATCTATTTTGGTGCAAAAAATTTGAAATCCATGCATAGTTTTTCATAATATGCATTTTTCATAAACTTTTTGAAGACATCTTGTGTGTTCTAAGGCCAAAAAGAGCTGTAAAGTCATAAGAAACTTTATTTAGTAATTGTATTGTGAATAGTGCATTATATTTGTGCATTTATATATAGTGTACAATGAAGCAAATAAGGAAATGTTTTAATTTTGTTTGGAATCAAGACTTCCAAGTATACTTTATAACAAGTATAAAGTAACAGAAAGTAGGGAATATTCTGTAATGTTAAATTTGAATCCAAAATATCAGTATGAATTCATTTTATACACATATATACATTTTTTTCCAGCTCTATTCACTCACTGGACTTAGAAGTAATGACATCCCGGTAGCAATGAGCATACCTAGAGCTCAAATGTTGCTTTCTCAATGCAGTACTCCACTAAACAGAACAAAGAGACCTTGGAGAAATGACTGATTTCAGGGCTGGGGCAGGGAAGGTACAAGGTGATCCTGGAACATCTTGTTGTGCCAGAAAGAAAGGAAGTGTTCAGATGCTAATGGAATTAAGTCAGAGAACACAAGAGTTGTCTTGAGGGGTTCCTACTGGTTAAAATGAAGACAGTTTTAACATTACAATAATCTTGGTTATGGATGTTAATACATTTAATTAAAATAATCCATGAATTTGAAGTGATAGGGCCAAAGGGGTTGAGCAAGTGTGGGAGGAAAGTTCTTTTTTTTCACAGTAATACTAATTATAAAATGTAGAAAAAATGAGAGATTAAGAAGCTCACAATTTTTCAAACTTCAAGGTAATAATCTAGCAAGGATCATCAGTGGGTGCTAAAACTGTTGAGTGAAGGGTAATTTGGGCAACCAGGTATTCCAAATAGTCAAGGTATGATATCAAGATATCACCCATAAATTACTAATTATAAAAAGAATAATGTAGTTTTACAGTGTGGAGCTATGATAGTCAACACTTTAATTTAAAAGTGATCAGACTTAGTGTCACTAACATGGCATTAAGTGCCTCCTGATGTGATACAATAGCAACTACACAACAACACATATATAGTACTTTTGTCTAGAGTGTTTTATCTAAATCTAGTAATGAGTGAGGATATAATTAGAGACATCTAGAATGTGGAATGTTTTATTCTACAAGACAACTAGCCTAAACTCTCGAAAAAAGTTTCTAATGAAGAAAAACAAAAAGAGGGAAAAAATTGCTTTTAAATGCCATCAAGGCAACAAATCTTGATTGGAACCTGGGCTGGGTAAAAGAAGACATAGAAGGCATTTTAGGAACAACTGGGGAAACTTGCATATACACCGTAATTTGATGATTTTACAGACTGATTACTACATTTCTGGAGTTTGATAATGGTATTGTGGTTATGTAGGAGATTGTCCTTGTTCTTAGGAGATATGTTTTGAGACAGAGTCTTGCTCTTTTTGCCCAGGCTGGAGTGCAATGGTGACCTTGACTCACTGCAACTTCCACCTCCCAGGTTCAAGTGATTCTCTTGCCTCACTCTCCCATGTAGCTGGGATTACCAATGCCCGCCACCATGCCTGGCTAATTTTTGTAATTTTAGTGGAGAAGAGGTTTCACTGTGTTAGCCAGGCTGATCTTGAATGCCTGACCTCAAGTGATCCACCCGCCTTGGCCTCCCAAAGTGCTGGGATTACAGGCATGAGCCACCGTGCCCGGCCTGTGCTCAAGTATTTAAGGCTAAAGTATCATGATGTCCTCAAGTTGTTTTCAAATATATAATATATGTGATATATGATATACCTATACATACCTATGTGTGTATATATATGTATATGTATATATGTGTGTGTATATATATATATGAGACAGACAAAGCAAATGTAATAAGATATTAAGAAGTTGGTAAATCCAAGTGAAAAGTATACAGGAATTGAATTTATAAATCTTTCACCCTTACTGAAGATTTGACGTTTTTCAATATAAAAATCTATGGTCAGGGGGAGTACGTCATGTGCAGAATTGATGGAAAGTCAAGAGAACCAGATTCAGAAAATAGACAGGAACAAGGGTGGCACTGCATCCAGAGCCACAGCCATAAACTTGTTATAAACCCTATACAGTGAGCATATTCCTGCACAGCTGCTATTGAGCCCTGAATTCCAGGTTGCTGGCTCTAGTTGCTGAACAATGCTGTTGATTCCAATATGGTTTTACCCCATCTCTGCTTCTGTCTGTCAGTATGTCCATGTCTTTGATTAGCCATGCCTTCAGTTTTGTGCCCATACCCTAGATGCAGGAAGTATTGGGAAAAGCTTTTTTAACTTCCATAGTGAGAGTCAAGTTCTACCTTACTCAGATTCATTTTCATTTAAACATTAGAAGTGAGTTCAGAAGCTGTCTTCCTATGACAGACCTTACTCTAGGCTAGAAATTGTAATGGGCTAGACAATGTAAACCACTATAAAGTCACCTGTATCATGTTACTCTCTTCATCATTACCTCTGGCCCTTCAGTTCTAGTTCAAACCCTTAACTGGACTTTCTGGCCCTGACAATTACATTAATACCAACTCAGGTAGACCAGAACTGAGCCTTGAAATTACAGAAAAGTTGAAACATAAACGAGTAACAGAGATGCAGGCCCCTTGTGATATTAACTTGGATCCATGTGTCATGAAGTAGAGTAAGTTATTTGGAGTAAATTATGTAGCCTAGGGCTGTCCAATCTTTTGGCTTTCTCTGGGCCACATTGAAAGAAGCATTGCCTTGGGCAACACATAAAATACACTAAACTAACAGTAACCATAGCTGATGAGCTAAACAAAATAATTGCAAAAAAAGTCTCATATAATTTAAGAAATTTTACAAATTTCTGTTGGGCCACATTCAAAGCCATCCTGGGTTGCATGTGGCCCATGGAGTGTGGGTTGGACAAGCTTCATGTTACCCAAAGGGTGATTTGCATGGGACTAATGTGTCCCTAAATTTCATCAAGAAGCAAACAATCTTAAATGAACTAAAAGTTTAGAAGTCAGAGCATGTTATAAAGTTGGATGCCATATATTCAAATAGCTAAATGGGAGCACCAACATGGAGAAAAAAAGTACTGTGGCTTTAGCATAACACTGGGGAGAGTGTCTAATAATGTGAGTACTTCTATTTCCTTGATAAGTCTTTCTCTACAGTGTTAAGGGTGACTCACCAGGCTACCATAGCTTGATGACATTATTCCTCAATTCAATTTTTTGTAATCATCATCAACAACAGCCAGTTATTGAATGCTTCTTATGTGCTCATTACTGCAAATATGAAGATGAATCAGGCCCTTGAGGAGCTTATAATCCACTTGGAGAGGGAGAAGATATGCATTAAAGATAAATAACAATAAAAAGTTGCACATAAAGAGCAAATGAGGAGTATAGACAAGTGCTGAAGAAGGTCAGAGGAGGGACAGAATACTGTTGGGTGGGATGGTAATAGCAGGCTTCCTTGAGAAAATGACCATTAGAGGAAGAGATCGATTCACATAAAAGCAGGAAGGTGGTTTGGGGTTATCATTACAGTTAGGCCTAAGAACATGGGCCACAGTGTTTTAGGGCTCTGCAGGTGGTAGGTGGTAATGGGTAGTAAAGAAGCCAGTCTTCCTGGGACAAAAATATGCAGAAGCTATAGACTGATTGCATAATGAGGTAAGCATGGGGCCTTGAAGGGCCTTGTTGCCAGAGCAAAAATTTGGAAGTTAGCTAGTAGATTAGTTGAGCTCTTCAAAGCTTACCTCTCCATTTGTACTCTTGAGTCCATATTCTATCTGCTTGGAGACCTTGCTTTTTACTTTACCTTCTCTTTCTCCAACACCTTATCTTCATGGACTCCTCCCCTTGTCTTCAAACACACATAGATTGCTTCTTTCCCCTCCAATTTTATTGTTTCCCCCCTTTGGTTATTTTGTGTTGTTTTTGTATTTGTTTTCCAATGTAAATCTTAACCCAAAGATATCTTTTTTGACTCAGATGCTCCTTTTATTTACTTATTTTCTCTCCTTTCACTATTATACTTCTAATTGCTCACCTACAAGTTACTTGTTAATCCCCTTGTACTATGATATGGTGATCCCTTACTATTGAAACAGTAATTTCTAAGATTTCCAGTGGCATCTTTGCCATCAGATCAAGCAGTTCATTCTCAATGCTCATATCCCTTGACACCTCTGTTTTGGTGTTTAGTGCCACTTTGATAATGTCACTTTCCTGCTCAACAAACTTCATGGGTTTATTGATGTTTTCAGAACGAATATCAGTTTCTTATACCAGGATTCAGGACTCTTCAAAGTCTGTCCTCAACTCCCCTTCCAGTTTTGTAATAGCTGCCATTTACTGAATGCTTCTTATGTGTCAGGCAAATATTTTCATGTGTAGTCTCATTAAATGCAAAACTCTGTGAGGCAGGTCCTTCCAGAATTATATGTATTTAGAAACTGAAGCACAGCTTATAACTTTAGTTTCAGCCTCTCACATGAAGTTAATTCTTGTATATTAAAGTGCTACTTGACATTTCCATTTATTTATTTATTTATTTATTTATTTATTTATTTATTTATTTAATTTTGAGAGTGAGTCTTGCTCTGTTGCCAGGCTGGAGTGCTGTAGCATGATCCTGGCTCACTGCAACCTCTGTCTCCTGGGTTCAAGTGACTCTCCTGCCTCAGCCTCCCAAGTAGCTGGGATTATAGGCATGTGCCACTACACCCAGCTAATTTTTGTGTTTTGGGTAGAAGTAGGGTTTCACCATGTTGCCCAGGTTGGTCTCAAACTCCTGACCTCAAATGATCTACCCACCTTGGCCTCCCAAAGTGCTGGGATTACAGGCGTGAGCCTGCACGTCCAACCAACATTTCCATTTAGATGTATGTTGCTTATTTCAAACTCAAGATATTCAAAACTGAACTCTTGATCTTCCACATCCCTAAAGCTGCTCCTCTTTCAGTCTTTCCCCATTTTAAGGGATGATAACTCTGCTCTTCAAGTTTTTCAGGTCTAAAAGCTTAGCAATACCTCTGATTTCTTTCATCTTTTAAAACCACACATCTAATCCATCAGAAGAAGTCTATTGGCTCTACCATCAAAATATATTCAGAATGTGACCATTTATCATCACCTCCACTACTATACCCCTGTTCTAATTCACCCATCACCTCTCACCTAGATTACTGGCATAATTTCCTACCTGGTCTTCCCTCTTACACTATTGCCTCTACTGTAGTTTCTCAATACAGCAACCCCAGATGAATCCTACCAAATAGGCCATGTTGTATCATTCCTCTGCTCAGAAACTTTCTAATGGCTCCGCTCCTATTTCACTCAGTATAAAATCTAAAGTTGAATCATGATCTATATAAAAAGGATGCTACATCATGACCAAGTAAGGTTTATCTGAATAATGCAAGACTGGTTTACCATTTGAAAATTAATCAGTGTAATTCATCATGTTCATCATATTAAAAGTATAAAATAATAGAAACATAAGACCATCTCAATAAATGCAGAAAAGGCATTTGAGAAAATTCAGAATACACTCAACATAAAAACTCTCAGCAAACTAGAAATAGAAGAAATCTTCCCCAACCTGATAATGGAGATCTATGAAAAATATTTAAGTAACAGCATACTTACTGTTGAAAGACTGAACGGTTTCTCCCAAGACAAAATATGAGGCAAGAATTTCTGCTTTTATTACTTCTATTCACCATTATACTGGAGCTGCCAACAAGTAAAATGAGCAAGTGAAAAAAGAAAATGCATACAGTTTAGAATAGAAGAAAACCATCTCTATTCATGATCACATGATCGTATACAGAGAAATTTCTAAACAGTCTACCAAAAAACTTCTAGAACTGATAAGTGAATTCAGCAAGTTCAAATAATACAATGTCAATGTATAAATTTCTATATACTTGCTATAAACAAATGGAAAATAAAATTTAAAAGAAGACAATTTTCAATAGCATCAAAAATATGGAATACTTAGAGATCATTTAAACAAAATATGTGCCAGACTTTTACACTGAGCAGTGTAAAACATTGTCAAGGGAAATTAAAAAAGACCTAATAAATGGATTGGAAGACTCAGAGGTGTTATTGTTAAAGCATCAGTTCTTCCCAAAATGATCTGTAGATTCAGCACACATCCAATTAGAATCTCAGCATAATTTTTTGAAGAAATTGATAATCTGACAAGGTATAATGCACAGAACCTAGGATAGTCAAAGCAACCTTGAAAAATAAGAACAAAATTAATTGACTTACATTATTTGATTTCAATACTTTTCATAAAGCGATAGTAATCAAAATAGTGTGGTACTGTAATACCGAAGACATGGAGTCAAATCCAATGCCCATCAAGATAAACTGGATAAAGAAAATGTGGTACATATACACTATGGAATATTATGCACTGAAAAAGAACAAGATCATGTACTTTGCAGGGACATGGATGGAGCTGGTGGCCATTATCCTTAGCAAACCAACACAGGAACAGAAAACCAAATATTGCATGATTTCACTTATAGGTGGGAGCTAAATGATGAGAACACATGGACACATAGAGTGGAACAACATAGACTGGAGCCTGTTGGAGGGTGGAGGGTTGGAGGAGGGAGAGAATCAGGAAAAATAACTAATTGATACTAGGCTTAATACCTGGGCAATGAAGTGATCTGTACAGCAAACCCTCATGACACACATATACCTATGTAGCAAACCTGCACATCCTGCACATGCACCCCTAAACTTAAAAGTTTAGAAAAACAGTGTCATGCTGGAACAAAGGCATATAGAAAATGATAGAGTCCACAGGTAGCCCCACAAATATATGGTCAACTGGTCTTTTACAAAGGTGCCAAGGCACTTCAATTGGGGCAAGAACAGTATTTTCAACAAATAGTGCTGGAAAACCAGATGTCCATGTATTTTTTAAAAACCCAATCTTTACTTTATTTCATACACAAAAATTAACTCAAATAGATTACAGATCAAAAGGCAAAAGTTAAAACTATAAAACCTAGAAGAAGACATAGGAGGAAACTTTCACTATCTTGATGAAAGCAAAGTTTTCTTAAATGGACCACAAAAAGCATAAGTGATAAAGGAAAAGTTTAATAAATTTGACTTCATCAAGATTTAAAACTTCTGATTTTTGAAATACATATTAAGAAAATGAAATGGTAAGTGACAGAATGAAAGAGAAATCTACAATACATAAATCTGACAAAGGACTTGTGTCCAGAATATGTAGTGAACTCATAATTTATTAATAAGACAAGAAACCCAATTAAAAGTGTAGGCAAAAGATTTAAAAAGAAACATCACAAAAATGATCTAAAAATTGTCATAGACACACACAGAGATGTTTATCATCATTAGTCATCAGGGAACTACAAATTAAAATGGCAATCAGGTACTACTACACATCTAGTAGGATGGCTAAAATTAAAAAGATTGATAATACCAGGTGTTGGCAGAAATGTGAAGCAATTAATACTCTTATGCATTGATGGTAGAAATAGCAAATGGTACAACAACTCTGGAAAACAGTTGAGAGGTTTCTTATAATGTTAAACATATATTTACAGTGTATTCTAGCTGTCTCACTCTTAGGTAAATAAAGAGAAATAAAAACATATGTCCACGTGTTTATAGTTTTATTCATAATAACTACAAATTGGAAATAACCCAAATGTCCATTAATAGATGAATGGATAAGCAAAATGTGTGATATCTGTATACTGATAAACTACTCAGCAATAAAAAGGAACAGTTTACTAACATATCCTAAAACATGGATGAATCTGAAAAACATTGTATGTTGAGTGAAAGAAACCAGACACAAAGAATTTATATTGTGTGATTCCATTTGTATGAAATCCTAAAAGTGTCAAAACTGCTAAATAATGATAGAAAGCATGTCGGTGGTTGCCTAGGGCTGAGTGTGACAGATCTGTCTGGAGAGGAGCGTAAGAGAAATTTTTAGGGGATTGAAAATGAGCTGTATGCTGACCATGATCATTATTATATTAGTATAAATGTTGGTTATAGCTCATAGGACTATACACTTAAAATGAGTGCATTTCAATTATGTTAATTATACCTTAAGAAGTTTAATACTGAGCAGGCATGGAAGGTAGAATAAGAAAGCCCAACATGCATCAAATAGAAACTTCAAAAGGAGCACATATAGAAAATTGAAGCGCATCAATATTTAAAGAGATAATGGCTGACAGTTTTTCAGATAGGATGAAAAAATACTAATTTTCAGATTCAGAAAGTGAAATCTTGGTCAGAAAAAAATAAACTCACATTTGAATACAAATTCATAAAGTCCCAAATGCCAAAAACTATATAATGTTAAAATTGATCTAAGAAGAAAGACAAATTACTTTCCAAGAATAGCAATTAGATGGATAGCAGACTTAACAACTGAAACCATGAGACAATAGAAAAATATCACTATATCCAACAAAAAATAGCTTTCATTTTTTTGAAAGTTATTTTTCTTAAAAACATTTCAGAAACTGGATGGTGATTATGAAGGTAAAAATCCATTAACCTGTACATGTAATGTTTGTACAGCTTACTGTGTGAAAGTCACACCTCAGCAAAAAATTTTGTTTCCATTTTCTTACATTTTAAATTGTTTTTAAAATACAATATGCACATAGTAAAAAATCCAAAACTTTCAGTGAAATTGAAATAAAATTAAAAATAAAAGTTTTAAGTATTTCCAGGCGTGGGTTTTGAGTTTTTATGACTCATAGATCCTCCCTGAAAGAACTCTCAAAGATGTACTCCAGAACAAAGAATTTATCTAAAAATGAAGGAGGGAGACTTAGCAATTGAGAGCAAAGTAAATAGGTGGGTAAAACTAAATAAAGATTGACTCTATCAGCAGCAATAATAATAATATCACATTTAATTGATTATAAAATACACTTAAAAATCTTTTCAACGTTTCTGAAATTGGATGCATCTTATGTGTTGATGTGTCATGTAATTGGCAGCATTTTTTTCTTTGGAGTAGGTAAAATCATGGTGCATTATACAATCAATTATGCCTTTGATTCAGCAAAATGTAATAATAATTACTAATTTTGGGAACATAACAAAATGGAAATAAAATTATTTACAATGGGAAATTGACTGGGGTTAAAATATTCTAAGATCCTTTTTAAGGAAGAGAGAAGAGATATTGAACAGATTTATATTCTATTAAGTAAATTGTGACTATCAAAATTTAAGGGAATCCTAACTATATATCATAATCGCATAGGTAAAATAATGTATTTCAAGTGACTTAATTTTTAATTTTTGTGGGTACATGTTAGGTGTATATATCTCTGAGTTACATAAGATATTTTGATACAGGCATGCAATGTGCAATAATCACATCAGAATAAACGGGGCATCTATCACCTCAAGCATTTATCCTTCATGTTAAAAACAATTGAATTTAAAAAAACAGTTGAATTACACTTCTTTATTTTAATATGTACACATAAAATTATCTTTGACTATGGTCACCCTGTTGTGCTAGCAAATATGAGATCTTATTCATTCTTTCTAACTTATCTATTCAGTAAACATTATTGGATGCAGACACTCTTGTCTTCTTCCTGAATTTAAAGGGAATATTTCTAACGTACCATTAAAATGATGTTTGCTGTATTTGGGTTAGATACTGTATATTAAGTTAAAGAAGTTTCCTTCTATTCTATTCTAACTTTATAGCTTACAAAATTGTCTCTGTTGAATTTACAGATCCATTGCTAATGTTTCCAGAGTTTCTGGATCTGCCAAGCTATGATGAAGTGACACCAGCCAGCCTTGAGGCCCAACCTGTTGCCAATTTTTATCTTTTTCAGTAGGCAGAGTGGACATTTAAGTAAATACCTGCTTACTATTAAAATTCAGTCCCAGCAGAACCATTGGTTTAAGAAACTTTGTATTGGATATAATAAAAATGAATAAATTAATGACACCTCCAAACCTTCACAAAACTACCGTATTTGCACGGGCAACCCCAACTGGTTTCTTCCTGCTTTACCATAATTGCTCCTGTAGTCTGTTTTGTTGACTATTCACTATTCTAGTCACAGATTGTTGGACTAGGCACCATAATAATTAACTGCCAGGCAGCCAACAGCGCTGGCTCCAGGGATTTCTGCTGCCTCTAAAGTGGTTTGCTTGACGTCTGTCCTGTACAGGTGCTCTATGCCCAGTGTCACCAATCTAACATAATCACTGATTTTGTGAGAATAAAGCTGAGAGGCAACAGGTCTAAGGAATATTTAGTGATGGTCTTAGTTGCCTATGAAACTGGGGACACCTCCCAAAGCTGAGAGAATTGGGGCTTGGGTTAAGGATGCAGCTGGTGGGGTCTTTTCCTTTTCTGTTTTGTATTTCTGTATAGTCTTAAAAATCAGTTCTTTCTTGTGACTCTATAAAGAACCTGAGCAGCTGACTCTGCAAACCTTCAGAGCTTTGGTATTCTTTCCCCTTTAAATGTCATCTACCCATCCCATCCCCACCCTGTCTTTTTCTTGGTTTTGTTCTTGATTCATTGTTATCTATTTTCACTGAACGATATTATCTCACAAGACAGGAAGGCTAAAGTTAGGGAAGTTGATTTGACAATTTCAGTGATGTCATGAAAACCTTGGGATTTTTCCATCACTGTTGCTCTGCCATTCTTAGAACAGGCTTTATTCTAAGGTTTGCAGCAAGATGTCTGCAACAGATCTAGGTATAATAACATCCAGAAGATGTACAGGAACGACATTTTTATATGCCTCTTTTTAGGAATGTGCAAATGTTTCCCAGAAGCCACAGAGCAGTTCTCACTTCAAATATAATAGGCCAGAATCAGGTCATAGGACCATTCTTAACCCAATCACCAGCAAGGAAGTATGGTCCCCTTAGATCAATGGTTCTCATGCTTTAGCATGCATTAGCATCACTTGAAGAACTTGTTTTAAAATACAAAGTGCTAGTCTGTACCCACAGAGTTTCGTGGTCAGCAAGTCCACAATTGCCCAGGAATGTGCATTCCCAGCATGTTATCAGGCGATGCTGATGCTGCTGATCTGGGGACAACTGAGAATCACTGCATCAGATTAATCAGGCATACCTCTTGAACTCACAGCCTTTGAACTCAGGAAACCCTGAATCACATGGCTACATGAGGGAGGGTCAGATCCTTGATCAGAATCAGGGTTCTGTTTGGAAATAACAATAACAAGAAAGAATCAATACTGGAACGTCAACCCAGAATGTCCACTAAAAAATAAAACTTGACATCCTGCAAATCTATAGATGAAGATGTCAGGAATGTTAGACATTCCCTGCTGAATCAGTCAAAAGAGGCACAAAGTAAAGTGCCTTATTCTGCCCATCCACAACACAGAACGATCTCATGGGAGACTTTTCACTGTGAAATAGTGAAATGAGTATTGTCTTAGGAGCAAAAAAGAACTATTGAAAACCCCAATTTAAGTCACGCATGGTTGCTCACACCTGTAATCCCAGCACTTTTGGAGGCTGAGGCAGGTGGATTGCTTGAACCTAGGTGTTTGAGACCAGCTTGGGCAACATGGAAAAAGCCTATCTCTACAAAAAATGCAAAAAATAGTTGGGCATGGTGGTGCATGCCTGTAGTTCCAGCTGCTCTGTAGGCTGAGGTGGGAGGATCGTTTGAGCCCAGGAAGTTGGGGCTGCAGTGAGCCATGATTGTACCAATGCACTGTAGTCTGGGTGACAGAGTGAGGCCCTGTCTCAAAAAACAAAATAAAACAAAACCCGAAATTTGACACCCTGGGTATATGTAGCTGAGATCATTCCTTTACCTATACAGTGATTATGAAAATCCCTGGAAGGGTTAGAAAGAATATATGTAAAGTGTTCTGCACATGGTAGACACTCAACAAGTGGCAACTGTTATTAATTAGCATTGTGCATTTTTTCCCAATTTGTGAACCCCGCTATTAGCTTTTGTGGTTCCTGGAAGCAGCATCTTAGGGATCCTCAGTGGATTTCAGGTCAAGCTTTTGGGGCAATTTGAAAGTGAACACTCAAACCTGATGAACATCCCTTGCTTTTGAAATGCGTTTGATTGCTGGTAAGCCAAATATTCCTAGTCCATATAGGTCTGAATGGTGTTTTGCTGATTCTTCTTTGCGGTAAGAATAATAGAAAAATCCATATGTTGGATGTTTTAATGATACTCAGGGTTTGTGGCATTTTAAACCTAGAATAATAAAAATGAAGAGGCTTTAAATTTTAACAAATCTTTTAAAAATTAATATAGGGCTTGAATTTATGTGGGTAAGTATTTATGAAGGTCTATACACTATAATTGTTCTGAAAAAGTAGAAGATTGCCTTTTAGTAATAATTATTAGAGAGAGTACAACAAGGAGATCACTTAGACTCATGTGATAGTGAAAGATGTCTTCTTGGTGTATGTTAAAATACTTTGATGAGTACCTATTTTAAATATTTCAAGTGAACTCTTAAAACTGTAGGGGTGAAGGGAAAGCTTGCCCTTTGTCCTCTGAAGTTTCACTGAAAAATTAACTGACAAAAGGCAGAATAATTAGAGAAAAGGCATGTAAACGTATTAATGTGTACATGGGGGAGAATCACAGAGTGATTGCCCCATATCTCAATGGGGCTTAAATACTTATATAGCCTTATTTCATAGGGGAAGAAGGAGATGGGAAATATAATTTTTTAGGGGCAATACATGATTACCAGAGAAAATAAAATAGATAAAAAAACAGAGCTTAACATAAAAGTTCTCTTTAAAAATTGTCTCTGAGAGACAGACACTATGTTATAAATAGGTCTGTTCTGGTGTGGTTACATTCTTAGCCTTTTTCTCTACAAGAAACAATGAGATAACAGAAAAAAAGCAGTTGTTCTTGGTAGCTGTATCCAGTCTTTATATAAATAAAAAATATCTCTTCTAACATTTGTTATCTCTAAGGACCTTTACTTAAAAATACTCACTATACCAGAAAGCCTTTTTTTGAGGTAAAGTTCCCTGTGCTCCTTCAAAACTCTAGTTCTGGATAGGGAAAATGTGGCACATATACACCATGGAATATTATGTAGCCATCAAAAACGATGAGTTTGGGTTCTTTGTAGGGACATGGATGAACCTGGAAACCATCATTCTCAGCAAACTGACAGAAGAGCAGAAGATCAAACACCGCATGTTCTCACTCATAGGCGGGTGTTGAACAATGAGAACACATGGACACAGGGAGGGGAGCACTACACACTGGGGTCAGTTGGGGGGAAATAGGGGAGGGACGGTGGGGGATGGGAAGCTGGGGAGAGATAGCAGGGGGAGAAATGCCGGATGTAGGTGATGGGTAGGAGGGCAGCAAATCACACTGCCACGTGTGTTCCTATGCAACAATTTTGCATGTTCTTCACATGTACCCCAAAACCTAAAATGCAATAAAATAAATAAATGGGGAAAAATGCCTATTGTGGTAGTTAGCTGTCTCTAGTTGCAAGCAACAGAAACTAATTTTGGCAACAACCACAAAAAGAGGGATTTACTGCAATGGTGCCGAGTGTCTCACACAACTTGAGAAGCTTAATACTCAGGTCTCAAGAGAGACCATAACATGAGCACCCCTAGAAAATATGAGTAATATTGTGCCTATCGATTGTTTCTCCATTGCAAGAGTTGGCAAACCATAGTCTATATGCCAAATCCAGTCTACTACCTGCTTTTGTAAATAAAGTTTTCTTGGAACACAATCGTGCTCATTTGTTTACTCCATGACTGCTTTCATCATACAGTGACAGAATTTTTGTAGTTGCAACAGACACTGTATGGCCCACAAAGCTTATTACTCTCTGACCTTTTACAGAAAAAATTGCAGACTCTTGCTTTAGGTCATTGCCAACAGAATGATGTAGTGCCAACTGACTTCCATCCTTCATAGCACTACTCAACATTCAAAATTTTGGGAGAGGGACTGTGATTCATCCAAACTGGATCATGTGCCCACTCCTAGACAATCAATATAACAGGGGATGGACTCTATGATTGACAGTCCCACAAAGAGGACTGATGGAGGAGGAGCAATTTCCTAAAGGAAAAGCCAGGGCCTGTTACTGCAAAGAAGAAAGGCAGACAAAAAAAAAAAAAAAAGCCTACTACATGTATGAAATTATAACATACAAATTCAGAAATCCCTATATGATTACACAGTATGCTGTATAGACTGGTATACAGTGGATTATGTGTTCTATACTTTGCTTGCTAGAGTAGTTAGTTCTTTTTCATTTTGACTTATAGGTACTGTTTATGTGCTATGTATTTTAATCATTTGTCATATAGATGGCAAATATTTTCCTATTAAAGAAATCTACCTTCCAAGTTTGTTCAATCATAGTATTTTTTTCTGAAACGAAAGTTCATTTTAGTGTAAAAGACAGTAGATTGACACAAATATTGCAGGCTTTGGAGTCCAACAGACCTGGATCCAAGTCCTTACTAGATTTGTAATTTAGTTAGGTTGTTTACTCTCACTGAGCTTCAATTTTCTCATTTGTAAAGAGGGGAAAATACCTACCTTAATGGCTTATTATAAGGAATGAATAAGATGCAAAATGTGCCCAGCAAGAGTAGAAACTGAAATTCAATTTTCCAAGTCCTCCAGTCTTCAAAGTTCACCCTCCCCTTTAAAACCAGCATCTGTAATTGAAGTTTACATATTTCATGATTGTAGATACTCTAGTCATTTACTGGGTTCTCTTTCTCAAGTGTTTTTTTTCCAGAGATATATGTCCCAGTTGTTACTAGTCACCTCAGGCTTCCATGCCGATAGGTCACACTGGCCACCCTCCCATACTCCATACTTGTAGAATTGAATCATTACCACAGGCCTTTCTGTTTATGGAAGGTTTAGAAAAACAAAGTGAAATTATAACACTTTTAAAACATTATTTTAGATAATGAGGCTTCTAGAGTCCAGTGCCCTTCCTCTTTCCACCCAAGATGTCTCTTAGCTCCACCATCAGGTAGAGCCAGCGTACTTGTCTTCCCTGGCAATGTGTTTGATCATATACTACAGTGAAGGCCCTGATATCCTCACTCTATACAGCAGAGAAAGAGGAGAATCTCTTTCCCACCTCACTTTCATGTTACTATCATTGGAATTCTTAAAGAGATACAAACCTGTAATGAAGATAATGAACTTTTTACATTACTGTGCAAAACTGTTTATCCCCCCACATTGTCCCAAATGTGTCCCCTTTGAAATAGGATTCTGGCTTTATATTTGCAGAGAGAAATTAATCATTTGTATTACCTATCTATTTCTGCAAAAGAAATTACCCCTCAAATTTAGAACCTTACAACAAACAACACAATCTCACAGATTTGGTGCATCAGAGATCCAGGAATGGCTTAGGTGGGTCCCTCTGGTTTATGGTGTCTCATGGGGTTGCAGTCAAGCTTTCGCCTGGGGCTGTGGTCTCACCAAAATCTTGATAGGAGAAATATCTGCTTTCAAACCCACATGTGTGGTTGATAGTTCCTCACTGGCAAATTCCTTGTTACATGATGTCTGGGTATTCTCTTGACACGACAACTGGCTTCCCCCAGAGTGAGCAATCCAAGAGATAGTCTGAGAAAGAGAGAACACAAGACAAAAGCCA
>NW_016107832.1:1419188-1433489 GCF_001604975.1 Cebus imitator
TTTGGAAGTGACGTACCATCACTTCTGCCATATTTTATAAATCACAACAACCAACCCTGGTACAGTGTAGGAGGAAACAGCCCAAGGGTATGAATACCAGGAGGCAAGGATGGTATATATATGTGCGTGTGTGTATGTGTGTGTGTGTGTATATATATATTTATATATATACCATATATTTAAAAATACATATGAGATATATATGTGTGTGTGTGTATATGGGATATATATAAATATATATACCACATATATATATATACACACCATATATACACACACACACGCATATATACATATGTTTACCCATATGGTATATATATAAATACACACACACACACACAGACACACACACACACATACACACACATATATATATCTCATATGTATTTATAAATTGGAGTCATTTATCATTGGAGTCATCTTGGAAATCTGCTAACATAAAATTCGACTATTTTCTTCAAACAAGAAATGTGCATCCAGTCATAGACAAACAAGAGAAAAACTGCTTCCAACTTTAAAATAGTCACTTTGTCTCTTCTTTAGGCCATCAAGATTTTAAAAATCATTAAGGTCCAGTATCAGCAGCCTCAGAGAATTTCAACATATTTTATGATTTCTAATTCTAATATATTTGGTAAGAAAGAGCTATAAAACTAAGAGAAGTTTACCTTGAATGATGTATATTATTGTTTGAATATATGCTGTCCTCATGTGGAAATCTAGCTAAAGTGCAGAAAAGTACATTCTAAGTACACTAGCAGCTAGAAATTGCCCCATATTGAATAATATTTTAGTCATAATCATTTGCATTTAACTTGTACTCTTTTCATTAATCATATTCCCTTGAGATTGTAACCACTTGTCATACTATTTTCTGACTATTGTCTTTGTCCTTGTGCCAGGGCTCTATAGAGAGAAATGCGGCATCCATTCTCTTCTCACTGGAATCTATCCAGATCTACTGTTATCACTAAATACTTTTTAGAAGTTAAACTCCCTGTTGATCATATATAATTTAATCCTCACAGCACCCTTGCAAAATATGTAGTCGTAGCATTTTATCCATGAGGAAACTGAAACTGGAGAGGTTAAGTAAGTTTCCTGAGATCACACAACTGGAAGAATATGTGGGAATGCCAGGATGTGAACGCAGATCCTCTGATCTCCAAGAGAATTTTTTGAACTTTGTATTGAAGTGCAATACCCATACATAAAAGTGCACAAGTCGTAAGTGTATATCCCAATGAATGATGACAAAATGAACACACTGGTGTAAGCAGAACCCAGGACAAGTAATGGAACCCTGCAGCTGTGAGGCTTCCTTCTGCCTCTTGCAAGTCACTGCTCCTTCGAGGGTAATCCCTATCTTAATTTTTAATGATATAAATAAGTTTAGTCTTGTGAAATCATCTATTAACACTATGAATTATGTTGTGTAGGGTTTCTTTCTTTCTCAGATTCATCCATGCTGTTGGTTAGAGTTGTAGTTTATTCAACTATACATATACTACAATGTATTTATGTAGTCTATTCTAAGGGAATTCTATTCTCTGATCCAAGAGAAATCTTCAACACATGAATGAGAAAAACAAACTGTGTAATGGCTAGTTTTATGTGTCAACTTGGCCAGCCTCCAGTAGCCAGATATTCAATTGAATACTGATCTAGGTGTTTCTGTGAAAGTCTTTCATAGATGTGATTAACATCTATAATAAATTAACTTTAAGTAAAGAATATTAACCTCTGTAATCCAGATGGGCCTCATTCAATCAGTTGAAAGGTTTTAACAGCAAAATTGGTTTCCCTGAGAAAGAAGAAATTCCACCTGTTGTCTGCATGTCAAGTTCTGCCTAAGAGTTTCCAGCCGGCTGACTTGCCCTATGAATCTTGGACTTGCCCAGCCAGACCCTACAATTGCCAATTCCTTGAAATATATGGAGTAATCTCTTGATATCTGATCTGTGGGTGATTAGTTCCAGGACCTCTTGTAGATACCTAAATCTGCAGACGCCGAAGTTCATTATATAAAACGGCTTAGTATTTTTGCATGTAATCTATGGACATCTTTCTGCATACTTCAAATCATCTCTAGATTACTTATACTACTTAATACAATCCAAGAGCTATGTAAGTAGTTGTTATACTGTATCTTTTAAAATTTATATTTTTAAGTTTTTGCTATTTTTCATTGTTTTCTTAGAAATATTTTTGATTAGTGGTTGGTTGAATTCATGAATACAGATCTCATGAGTGTGGATGGTCGACTGTCTTTATGTGTGTGTGTGTGTGTGTGTGTGTGTGTGTGTGTGTATACACACATGCATATAGATCCTACCAAAAACCAGAACCAGCAAGAGATATATAGCTTTATGTATCTATTTTTGTATTATTTTATATTTTATAAATACATATATATAATGTATAAACCATAAATATATATTTATGGTGTATATATGTGTATATATTTATAAAACACATATATAGTAGATATACTATAAATATATATTATGGCATATACATTTATAAAATATAAAATAATATATATACAAAATATATACAAATATATATACCAAAAAAATATATATATACCATATATATTTATAAAATATATACAAATATATATACAAATATATATATATACACCATATATATACACACACACATATGTATATACATATAGACATATATATATATATATATATATATATATTCTACTGGTCTTGGTTTTTTGATAGGATCCTGACTAATACATTCAATACATTCAATACTAATAATTGAATATTACTCAGCAACAAAAAGAAATAGGCTATTAATTTTATGCAACAACACAGATTAACCTTAAATGCATTTTTGCTGAGTGAAATAAGCTAGACTCAGAAGGCTGCATATTGTATCATTCCATTTATATGACATTATGGAAATGGCAAAACTATAGGAATGGAAAAAAATTGGTGGTTGTCAGGGGATAAGGACAGACTATTAAGGGGCCCTGTAAGGACTTTTTAGACAAATGGAACTGTTTTGTATGGTAGTAGAGTGATAGATAAATAACACTGCTTTTGTCAAAACCCATGGAGCTGCACTTCACAAAGAGAGAATTTTAGTGTGTGCACATTTAAAAAAAATTCACCATAGAATCACCAAAATCCAAAGCACTAGCAATATCAAATACTGGTGAGGATGTGGAACAACAGTGACTCTCACTTATTGTTGGTAGGAATGCAAAATGCTATAGCCACTTTGTAAGATAGTTTGGTAGTTTCTTACAAAACTAATCGTATACTTATAATCGAGCAATCCTGCCCCTAGGCACTTACCCAAATGAGTTGAATGCTAAAGCCCACACAAAACTTTACACCACAGATGTTTATAGCAGCTTTAGTCATACTTGTCAAAACTTGGACGCAACCAAGATGGGTTTCAGTAAGTGAATGGATAAATACATTGTGGTACATGCAGAGAATAGAATATTATTCAGTATTAAAAAGAAATGAGCTATCAAGTCATGAAAAAGACATGTAGGAAATTTGAATGCAAATCAATAAGTGAAAGAAGCCAGTTTGACAAGGCTACATTTTGTATAATTCCAACTACATGACAATCTGGAAAAGGCAAACCACGGGAATAATAAAAGGATCAGTGGTTATGGAGAGGTAGGGGAGATGAAAGGAAGAATAGGGAGAACACAGAGGGTTTTTAGGGCAGTGAAACTGTTCTGTATGCAGTGACAATGGTAGGTATATGTTATTATACACATGTTCAAACCCATGAATCTTCAAGACCAACAGCAGAACCCTAATGTAAATTATGAACTTTGGGTGATAATGATGTGTCAGTGTAGGTTTTTCAGTTGTAAAAGATGAATCACTCTGGTGAGGATGTTGATAATGGGAGAGGCTATGCATGTGTAGGGGCAGGCATTGTACGAGAACTGTGTACGTTCTACTCAGTTTTGCTGTGTACCTAAAACAGCTCTAAAATAATAAAATTTATTAATTAAAAAAAGTCAACCAGGATGTCAGAGGGTCCCAGAATGTAGACCGTGCACATGATGACAAAGAAACCAATCTGTGCTACAAATGTAAGAGATAACCTCACAAAAAAAGATAAAAAAAGGAGCTCACATACATATCTTTGGAAAACAGTAATTTCCCTGAATACTGTAAGGCTAAAGACAAAAGGAGCTGTACATAAAATAAACACTGTACTGTGGTTGTTAAATTTGTTTCTCATAGAGATACAGCTTAACAATTCTGAAGTGACTTAACATGTGTTATAGGGTTAAACAGAAAAGTAAATAAGTTAAGCAGATATTAAGGGTCAGATTTCTCACTGTCAGGGGAAAAAAGTTAAAAATACGCAAAGGAAGGAGGCCAAAATCAACATTGTGATGCTAGATTAGAGTTGGAAATATTATGAACCCATATTTATATATACATATATGTGTTATTTATTTATACAGAAAGAGAAATACAGAAATATGGATATGTGTGATACTTTGGTAAATATGCATATATGTTCCTGCTCTGCCCACTGAAAGGGTCTATAAATTGACCTCCCAGTAGCAACTAGCACCCTTGATATCCAAATCTTGGTTTCTAAATATCATTCTCCACTAAAAGAAGCCTTTGGAAAAATGGCTGATTTTAGAACTGGGAAAAAAAAAAAAAAGATGAACCTTGAGCATCATATAGTGCCAGAAAATGCTAAAAATAAAGACAGAAAGACAAGAAGGAGTGAAGACAGGGAGGGAGGGAATGAGGGAAGGAGGGAGGGAGAAAGGAAAATAGTTCTTGGACCCTCTTTATGGAAGAGTTCATGGGGATGTCGTAACCAGGCTAATTTGTCTAAGACAGGTGGTGAGGGAAGGTGATCTTTTTCTGGGTCCATGAGGGGGTGTAGTTTTAAAGGCAAGAACTTCCCAGCGCCATGCCCCCCTCCCATCTCTCTTCATCTGGGAGATTTAATGGTTTATGTTTAAATTTCACGGGTTCGGGAAGAAGCTAAGAGTCAGTTACAACAATGGAAGTTCTAAGGAACTCCTTTCATCGGCCCAGGGTCTTAGAGAAGGTGGGGGTTTCTCCCAGGTTAAAAGTCCCCTTCTAATCCACACTCCTTTGGACTCCATGTTTGGATCCCCTTCCATGAACACTCCCTTCGTGGAAGCTGTTTTTCTCTATCCTGGATTTTTCCCTCTGGAGTCCCCTTCCACAGTCTCATGGAAGCCTGTCTTCCCCTCCTAAACTCCATCTCTCTCTCTATTCCCTTCTACTCAGTGTGGAAGCTGCTTTCCTTTCCTCTCCTGGTTTCCATCTTTCTGGATTCTATCTTTCTGGATTCTCTCACTCAGTGTGAGAGGAGCTTTCCTTCTCTGGTTTTTCCCCTCTGGGAACCCTTCTCACTCAGTGTGAGAGTGGCTTTTCTTTCTTTCACTCAGTGTGAGAGTTAGCTGTTTCTCCTTCTCCTTTTTCTCTCTCTAAATAAATCACTTTCTACAAACACTTTTGAGTCCAGCATTTACTGTGCACTGTGCCGTGGTACCCTCTCTCATTCTTGAGAGGGCAGGAGACCAAGAACCTGGAGAAATGTCCTCTCAGGGAAGCTGAGGGCCCCCTGAACCCCAATATTACAGTGGGGTTGGGAAAGATAGTCTTAGCATTCTTAAAATAGAGGTCTCATGGCGTAGCAGAGTCCAAATGGTCAAAAGCAGCTGACTTAGGAGAAGTATAAGAACAAAACACAGTGTGTGATCTTGTATTGAAAGGAAGTTTCTGTAGATAACATTGGTAAAATTTGAATATGGACTGTATGCTAGATAACAATGTTGTATAAGTGTGAATTCTCCCAGATTTGATCATTTAATGAGATTTATCTAAGACAATGTATTTCTTTCTAGTAGATTCACAGAAAAATATCTAAGCACAAAAGTTCAGAGTATCTAGAATTTACTCCCAAATGGTCCAGTGAAAATAATAATGATAATAATACATATGCACATGCGTTTATGTATATGCATATTGCATGTGTGTAGAAAGAGAAAGTGAGATGTTGATGTGTCATATGTGGCAAAATGTTAATCAATCATGAATAAATCTACATGAAGGATAAGAGTTCACTTTATGCTTCCAAGAACTGCAAGAAGAAAGCTGGCTTAGAAAGCCAGAAAACCTAGGTTTATGAAGGAAAGAGAAAGAGGTCAAATGAAACGTGGTGGGGTTCTGGAGTCACTGCTCAGAGTAGGTGTTCTCCACTTGTTTGTCTTGTAGTATCAGGAAGTGAGCTCAGTGTGAGTGAGCAAAGACCTGAGGCAGTTCAGAATTAAATTGCTTGTGAGGGTGCAGTTAGGTAGGTTGTCTCCTAGTCTGCCAGTGAGAGTAAAAATTGATACATCTTTCCAAATTCCTTTCCAGAAAGGTAGTATCAGTAAGACTAACTTGTCTATTCCTTTTTTTAAAATGTAATTCCATTTGTCAATGTCGATATGTTTAATCGACACATACACATCTCAAGACACGTGCACAAACTCTCCCCAGGTATACAAGTTTGTGAATTATCTCTCCGTAGGTAGTCATTAAAGCCTAGAGTAGAAAGTGAAAAGATTAAGGGGACTGCAGTAGCACCCTAAAACATCCAATAGCAAAGAAGCAGCCAACAAAGGAAGCTGAAAGGGAATCCTGAAGGAGTATAGAGAGACAGTTGGCAACATAAAAGCCAAAGAGAAGAAAATGCTTCAAGAAGGAAGTGGCATACAGCTTAGAGATGCCTTGGCTGATATGGTAGGCACTAGCTATATGTGGCTATTGCAATTTAAATTCAATATAGTTTAAAAATTCAGTCCTCAGTCATACTGGCCACATTTGAAGTGTTTAGTAGCCATACAAGATGAGTGGCTGCCATATTGGACAGCACAGATACACACCACTTCCATCATTACAGAAACTCCTGTTGTACAACAGTAGTTGTCCAGGGTAGGAACCATGAGGTGTCCAGTGGAACTCAGCAATATGGAAGTCAGGGTAATCTTGATGAGAGTCATTTCAATGCAGCTGTGGGAACGAAAGCCAGAGTAAGCAGCTAGCAAAGGTAAGAAAATGAAGGTAACGAGTCAGACAGCTCCTTTGAAAGTGTTGACTGTGAAGTGAAAGTCAAACCTGGTGTCATTGCTGAAAAGGGAATCTGGATGGGAAGATCTTTAAGATGGAAGTCTTGAAACCCTTTGGAGATTATATATTTAAGGGAGACGGTAAATAATCATTAAAGTGAGGTTCCTGAGAAGCTACAGAGGTTGGGACTCAGGGATCAGGTGGCAGGACTAGCCATACAAAGGAGGTATCCTCTTCCATTTTAATAGATGGATGGGCAAAATTCCAGGTCAGTCTGTACATTTGGTAGTAGGAAGGTTAGGGAATCTGAAGTTTTCCACTTGTTAATGTGAATCTGAAAGTGAGTTTATTTGCTTGGGATGAAAGGTGGGGTGGCTGAAAGGTAAGGGGTATGAATAGAATAAACAGGTGAATTAACTTCTTTGTAAAGTAGGTGAAAGCATTGGCTGAAGGTGTGGTTCTCACATTTAAGCATGCATTAAAATCCCCTGGAAGGCTTGCTAAAACAGTGCTGGGCCCCACCCACAGGGGTTCTGATTCTCATCTTAAAGATGAGCTGAGAATTTGCATTTCTGACAAGCTCCCAGCTGATGCTGATGCTCCTGGTCCAGAGATCAAACTTCGACAGCCACTGAACTTGCTAAGTAGCACTGACATTGGAAATTATAAATATTGATAGTAATGGTAGGGCAAGGTATGAGGATGGTTAAGAAAGTTTGCAGTTGTGGAGAATGTGAGAGAATTGACTAGAGGAATCATATGAAGAGTATTAGTGTAGCAAAAGTTAAAGTTTTGACTGAGGCATCAAGGTACCATAGATATTGAAGCAATTAGTGAGACAGGCCACCTGTATGAATTTCAAAGTAGTGAACTGATTTCAAAATTCTTAAACTCTTCACTCACAGTAACGGTTTAAAAAGCTCTGGTGTTTGGAGATTAGGGGTATTTGTAGGGAATATTTCTTTTAGAAGGGCTGTTTTGTGAGCCCTCCTTCCCAAGATGGAAAGGTATAGGATGCTTCTCACTCTACATCAAGTCAGGAGAGAGGAATTTCAAGGGACCACTTAGCTTGATATGTGATTTCTGCAGTTGGGCAGATATGGTGACATGGTTTCTGACTCTCACCTGGAAAATGTAAAAGGCTGGCCAGTGCTCCAAGAGCAGGAGCAAAAATGTTGGTGCTGTGCTGAGATATGCCTGCTCTCCCAGAATCTGTCAGAGCAAGAAACGTGTATGTGTACCCCAGGGATAAGACAAGAGCTACACATGCATGAGAGATCTGCAGGCTAATGCTTTCTGCAATGTGGAGGTCTCAGAAGAAATCACAAAAGCATTCACAAAAGACACAGCTTTAAATACCTGCTGGTCCCAGGTCGTGAAAAGCCAACTTACAACAGTATGAGTCAAGAAATAACTTTTCTATCTCCCTTACCTCTTTTTCTTCCCCTTGCTTTGCCAGTGAACCAGGGTTGCCAGATATAACAACTACAACGACAAAAATACAGGATGCTCAGTTAAACTGGAATTTAAAATAAACAGTGAAGACCTTTTTAGCATTATCTACCATGCAATATGTGAGATCAATCATGCTCAAAAATTTATTCAATGCTTATTTCAAATTCCAGTTTAATTGGGCATCCTGTATATTTTAATCTATTACTCTAAACGGGGTCAGTAATTGTAGTTAGTAAGATGGGGAGAATGGCTGAAGGTCTAAAGTAGGGAAAGAAAACAACCATGGTCCATTTGCCAGTGTAGGCCCTTCACCTGTAGCAGGTTGCAGTTAAGGTAGGAAGAATAGAAACTCTGGTTTTAGTTGAAAGCTTTATTCCATGGGCTGGAAATTGTAAGAAACCTTTTAACACTGTGTTTTGTAACTGAAGAGACAGGTAAAGTGGAAGACATCATTGAAGGTGGTTTATGATTTCATTCCATGACTTCTGTCAGTACAACTTATTGATTACATTTGGATATGTAAAATAAGTCTGAAAATATGTAGAACAAACTGGAAACAATGCTTATTTCTGATACCACAGTGGACTTTTAATTACAGCTCTCTTCAATTTTGTTTAGTTTGAGTTACTATAAATATGAATTACTGTGATCCTTGAAATTAATATTTTTTAAAATTTGTGATTTTTCCACTTATTTTCTGGTCATCTCTTCGTGTTAGTATTCTTCTAGAAGGTGGTTTCTATAGCTGCTTGATATCCCATTGTATGGCTGCAGCATAATTTATGCAAGCTCCTGATTCAGGTTGTCTTGTCCTTTATTAATACAAATAATTTTGCAATGGAATCCTTGTAGTTTAATCATTATGCACATCTTTAATTATTACCTTAGGACACATTCCTAGAAATGGAATGTCTGAGCTCAAGACTTAAATGTGTGTTTTTAAGCTTTCAAAATTCCCTACTGAAAGGCTAACTACCTACACCAACTCCACTACAGGTAATTATCAATATGTATCTCATTGTTTTGATTGTCATTTCTTGATGAATATTTTTACAAGTATTTCTTGGCCATTTGGATTTTCATATTAACTTGATAGTCTGATGAGTGCTTAACAGGTGGATGGATACTAAATTGATGGATGTTAGCAGGATTTTGTTGACTTTTGTCTACACTGGCACCCCATTATGTGTGTGCGTGCACAGACACACACATACACACACAAACCCATTCTATGTGTTACACACTCAATAAATGCTGATTGAACAAATAAGTACATGCAATAATTAAGTATTTAAAGAATCTGGTCAAAGGAAATCTCACTTATTTTGCTGTTGACATTTTCATGATTCATTTATCCACTCAGCAAGCAATGTGGGGTGCCTACTGTGTACACAATTCAAAGATAGACCTTTAAAAATAATAATAATAAGCATTGGGAATAATTTTAGTCAATACGATAAAAGTAAAAATCACACACATTCCAGGAATAGCTCAGCTATAGCACCTTCAGTGGAATGACCCTCTCTAGATTGGCAAATGCTCTAAGTACTTTGAGATTTACACACTTACTTTAAAATTTTAACTGGTTATTGGCAAAAATATTTCTACAAGATATTATATGCTTCTGTATTTTTATAAATATGGTACCCCATAGATGTAACTATACATGGATGGAATGAAGAAGAGCATGAATGAGTTTGTCACTCTGCTCTATATGTAGCAAATGTCCCGTCTTTTCTGGATTGGGAAACTTAATTGATTGGGGTACACTGACAAACTTCTGAACATTGTTTCTACTCACCTCTGTGGCTGCTGTTGCTGTCCCTGCCACCATGACTGTGGACCCACCATACCTCCTTCTAAACTCTGCTGTTTCTGCCACCAATGACTCTCTACCCATTTCCTGTTTCTTCCTGCTTCTGTTTGCTTCACCAGTGCCTCTTGACTTTCAAGTGTAAAAAATGACTCTCTCTCTCCATATATATATATATATATATATATATATCCAGTTATTAATACTGTCATTTTCCTTTTGGGTGACAACCCAAGTAGTCACCTTACTCATGAAGTAATTCTGGAGGCTGTCTGCCCTGGGCTTGTTGTTTGATGCTGGGTATCAATGGGTTTGTCTTTCACTATAAAAAAGGTTTTTGAGCTGTTTCTAGGTCCACAAACCTGAGGGTTCTAGAAGTCCACGTACCAGATAATATCTGCATTGTAGAATTGCTGGCATCATAAGAATATAAAGTTTTATACAAGGAGACCCCAACATGGGGCTGGACCCACCGATAGCTCTTACAGGCTGGTTTGATAGATTTCCAAGTCAGTTTTTTCATGCCATTGAGAGGATTTTCTAAAGAAAAATGCTATGACATCCCCTAATTCATGTTCTTTAGAAATTTTCTCATCAATATCTGAACCCATCAGCCCCATGAAGGGGTGAGAGCTTCTCCCTGGTCCCCATCCTACTCTGGTGGTTATATGACTCTAGGGAAATAAATCCTAGGCTTCTCCACCACAAGTTTGGAGTGTTCTTTCTTAGGCAGATGAGGAGGCTGCATTTTCTTATCTGTAAAGGGGTCTTAACCTTGGAGATGAAGTTGTAACTTGGAAAAAGAAAAGAACTAATAGAATGTTTTAGGTTGCTTCAGACACAACTGACTTAAGTGGGGAGTAAAACTGCGTTGTTAGAAGAAAATCCTCAAGTTTTGGGGTCTTGCTGCCTTTGATTAGGAATTCTGACAAAGAAAATTCGAACATACTAACTTCCTAATGAAGTGCTTGATTTGTGCAAACTTTAACATCCCTCTGGTGTTATGAAAACACATCTTTCTTCTGACAATGTATTCAGTTGAGATGTGGGAGTGGGGGTGGGGGAACAATTCAGGGAATGCTGTGGAGGCTGCTTTGGGAAAATCCCAGGAGCCGAGATGAGTGGGGAAGGTCCTTGGAGAAAAGGAGGGGAGGGGCCTGCCAGGCCTGAGTGCTGCAGGCACAGGGCAGTGGTCACAGAGATAAGCGGGGAAGAGCTTTCTGTCAACAACCACAACCACCACCAACACAACAAAGAGAAGTCTTTCGTTAGAGATGATTCCACCTGCCTTTGACACGGGGCACCACATATCGGGCTTGCTGGTATTTCATTGAAATGGCTGCCTGTGTGGAGTTCAGAGGGGAAAATAATGGAGTAGGTTTTGCCTCTTCCCTTTTACAGTAGTCCCCAAAAGAGTGTACATTTGAGAAGGGCTAAAGTCTGTTTGTGAAAAGAAACCTCTGAGGGGAGGTACAGCACCTAAGACCAAAGACCTTAATTTTGCCTCAAATTTTGGCTATACTGTTTCTATAGAGACCAAAGGGAAGCTTTGGCTCCCCCACTCAGCTATTAAAGTTTAGTGCATTGAAAACTGTCTTCATGCTGTGATACCCTTTCAGGGAGGAGAATAGGGTCTGAACTAATCCATGAAAGTTGTCATGCTATGAACTAGTAGTCAAGCTTTTTCCTTTCAATTGAATCTAAAACTATACTGTACTTCACACTTGATTGGTCCTTCAGATGGAAGGATTCAATATCCCTGCTGGAAATCAGCTCGTCTTCTTCACACAGTGCTGTTGAACGTGGAAAGAACTTATTTCTGAGGCATAATTACCAGCTTTAACGTATGAAAAGTTGTAAGGATATTTAATTTTTTTTCCTTTTCTTAAATTTTGATCAGACTCTTTAAAATGTGAACTTTTATTTCTCCTGTGACAAAGCTTGTTTACTAGACTGTGTCTCCATGCTTGGACTTGCTATTTGTCAATAGATGTTGGGATCTATACATGCTCACCAGCCTTTCTTTCCTCAGGATGATAGACAGACATACAGCATAAACGTATCGAGGACAAAAAAATATCTTCTGAATGCAGCCGTCAGCGAGCCATTGAATGTCCTGTAGCAAAGGTAACGGGTCACTTATTTACCATGAAGACTGGGACGAGAACTCAAGGAATCTGAGTAGTGCTATGCCAATTGTCTAAGGGAAAGGATGCTTTTCCTTTCCCACTCAAAGAGTTAGCTTTGTTTGTTTGCACATGTTTTAGATCAATAACTGGTAATAGTAAAGGCAGAACAAAAGCTCTAATAACCATGAGCCATCTGTAGTGTGAATTGACATTTTCCAAGTTAAACACTATGTCTGGTGAATGAATACATATAGCGTGTATGATTTTTTTTAGTTGAAAAAAAAAAAAAAAAGCCTTGATCTAGCTACACCAAAAGGGGGCACCAGGGTATTAAGGAAGTTATGATGGTTTCAGAGGCTAAAAATGAAATTAAGTGAAGTCTGAAGAGGTTTTTAATATAATTATTATGTGCATGATTTTAAAAATGTGTTGTTTTAAAAGTCAGTTGGATGATTTCAAGTATTTTGATAAGACTGTTTTGATATCGGAATGGAATTTCCTGTTAGCATGGGGCAATATTTCTGGAGTTGGTGGTATAAATGCTAAAAAAAAATTTGACAAAAAAAGTAAGAAAAAATCACGTCTCCTCAGAGTGCTATTGATATTAATACTCATAGTATTTCTCATCAAAATTTTGGTTTATTCTGTCTTTTAAAATATAAATGTTTCTTTGTTGTATAAGACACTCAGTAAATGTAAAAATGTTTGTTTATGTGTATCTGTTTCTAGATGAAAAAATCGGCATCTGTATTCGCTTTTCTGAGAGAGGATGCAGAAAGGGGGACCTGTGGGTTATGGCAAATAGTACCTAACTTAGAGATTAAATACTGTAGCTTCCAGAGTTCAAAAGGAATAAATAAAGAGAACAGACAGCATTTCCTGGAAAGATTTTCAATTGTATATTTTGGTTAATGCTATCTAATTTATATGATTCTAGTAAAGGGAATTTAGTGAAAGAAAAGAGAGACAAAATACTTTTTAATATGGTTGTAAATACATGCAATGCAAGTAGATGACTCTTCTGATTTAATGTTATCTATGACGAGTAAAAACCAGTTTGATTTCTAATTTCTCTAGTGATTGACTAAGTGCTATTTGTGTTGTTTTTCTCATCAGTCTGATCCCCTGCCCCTTTCCCTCCCTTATGTGAAATAGAGACCCTCTTTATGTAATCATATCTGAACTGGTTGGTTAGCTAATGATTCCTCTAAAAAATGGAAATCAGCGGCAGCATGATCCTGCTTTTTCTGTATATCTGTACCGTTTCCAAAGATGGCTACAATCTAAACAAAATGGGTTGTCTTTTTATGGAAAATATTTTCTCCGTTTATTTTTTGATGTCTGGTCATAGCTTCTTAAAAAATGATAAAATGATAAATTCAGTTGAAATCATGTTTTATAGTTTAATTTTTACCCAGCCTTATGTCTTACCCATTGTTTTATGCTTTGTGATGATTTATGGAATCATATATTATGCAATGCAAGGCAATTAACAAGCTGCTATTACATCCCTGTAACTTTTATGAAATATGTGACTAATTAGTATATTGTTTAACTGGGAGAATTAGATTAAAACAACAAATGCCTTTCAGGTTTATTTGAAACATATGGACTTTATTTAACTCAAGTAATTATTGAGGTACAATAAATTGTTATGTGTAGTGCTGGAAGATAGCTGTAATTTTATTCTAAAATATAGCAATATCGAAAAGTTTTTATGACTGTTGTTTATTTGAAATAAAAATAGGATTATTGAATTTCGTATCTTCTTTTTATTATCAACAGTGTAGTGATTAACATG
>NW_016107832.1:1433499-1453628 GCF_001604975.1 Cebus imitator
GGAAGGAAAGTTACTGTTGCTTTTTGTTTGTTGTGGTTCTCCCCAACATATATTGTACAGGATGTTTGATGAGATTGTGAAATATTTAAAATGTGGTCAACAAACGCTGTTTTATATAACTGGATATTTTCGAAATTGTATTTTCCAGTTTTTAAAAAATTGGTAGTTGTTTAGTTAATAATAATAATTGCACTATATTGCTTCTGCTTTGAGGAATTGATGTTCCTTTGTGCCACTGAAGAAGAAAAATTCTTTTTTTAGGATAATGCTTTATAAATAATGTATATAGATAATATTGTATGGATATATAGATATTCATATAGATGTTTTATTTCTCTGTGTACTCTTCGGGTCCTGCCATTTTGACAAAGGGTCGATATGACCATTGAAATCAGGTGTTGTACATTTTTAGAGTAACAGAAAACCTGAAGAGCCAATATCTGAAATTGCAGTTAATCATGATGCTAGTGATTAGTGTACTGTTTCAGCCACAATCTATGCTTTGCGAGGGGTTGCCTTGGGTCTAAAATATTGTTCACTTTTAAGAAAATGTTCGTATGGTGATATCTGAGGTCAGAACAGACAAAATAGTAAGTAGAGAAGATTTTGACTGAAGCTTTTTAGTTCTTTAGCCTGGCATTTCTTATGAAAAGATTTCACATCAATGGGTCACAAAGACTTTCTGGCTTTATTTTTTTTTTTCAAAAAGTCAATTTACTAATGCTTAAAAGTCCATCCATCCACATGCTCAATGGCTTACTTTTGTGGTGTTTTCAAGTCACCTCCCCATGGAAGCAAATTAGTGGCCAAGAAGAGCTTATGAAAGAACCTGAAACACAGAAGGGTCTCCAAAGGGGCTATTCTCCTTTAGGGAAGCTATCTCCGGATTAAAAAAAAAAAAAAAAAAAAAGAATCGAAATCACAGCTGCAAGGGTCCCTGATCTGTTCTGTGGCATGATGTGTTCATTGAAAACCCTGTATAGAGGAGTTTCACATTAGATATGTCATTTCTTTTTAACAGATCGATTTGCCTACACAGGGCAAAATCTGTGGGAGTTTTCAATCACAGGTTTTATTTATTTTTTCCATAATCCAGCTCCATCTCTGAATGAGAAGTGAAAGGAACATTTTGGCCTCTTTGATTATAAAGACGTGCTAGAAGCATAGAAAACCTGATGAAATTAATGCAACAAGAGATTTCAAAGCAAGTAATGAAAAAGCAAAATTTTCTTTTCAAATGAAATACTACGTTATTCTAAAACCAGACATTCTACATAGGAAGCTGACTAAAAAGAGCTAATTTCAGAGACATAGAAAATACGCATCCTGACTGACTAGATTCCTGAATCACCCTCGAAAAGTTTGGTTTTTGGTGTTTGGGACAGTAAACTAAAACTACAGAATAGAATTTGATCTTAGAACAACCAGGTAGAGTTACATGTTTCTCTCTCTCTCTCTCTAATAGACAAACAGAATAGCTGAGATAAAACTTGAGGACTAGTCATTCAGCAGAGCTGTAATCTCTAAATTCATAATGGACTTTCCAGCTTAACTGGCCTTCATGCAACTGTTTATTAGAAATTGCAGTGTTAATTTTCAGTGTTACTCTAGTGATATGATTAGGAGTAGGGATGACTAGAATTAAAATAAAGACGTGTTCTAAACTTCGCAATTTAAAACATTTCCCTGAACTGATGTGGAGACAATACCAATCTCTCTATTTATCAAATTCAGTTCTCTTGGTTTGAATAGTGAGAACAAAGGTGCTAATCTGTAGTTCTGAGAAAGGCCAATTATGCCCTCTGCAGCAGACAGGGCTTAATATGATTTTAAGTAATTGCCAAATCAGATGCATATGAATGTAGTTTTATTATTTACTCAAAACTCGTTAACCCAGTGTCTATGTCACATGGAATCAGGTGCATTTGCAAATAAATTTTCCTATATAGAAATGCTCCACCTCATTGTACAAAAACATGGAGAGACATTTAGGATTTGCTTTAAACCATTGGTACTGTTGTTCTGATTTAGAATGAGCTGGTTATACTAAGCAATTGAAGCTGGTGTGTCTCAGGAGTTCCATACTTTGTACTACAAAAAAATTTTCTTAACTATTTTGACATTTTAAATTTCATTAGTTTCCTTATCATAGTCTGAGAAAGTGGGCATTTATTTTCATTTTCCTAAGAAAATAAGGCTCGGAGAAGTCAACTTTCACTAAGTCACATGGCCACTTAGTTGTGAAAACCCAGTCAGAATGGCACTGTTAAAGCAGTCAGCATAGGTTGACAGCCTGCACACTTCTGTGGTGGGCTCACAGGTAAATCTTGTTTGGTCCTTGAACAGTGTTAAAATATATATTTTTTAGATTAGTTGCTAACATCTAGAGTTTGAGAGAGATTTTGCATTTTAAAAAATCAGGATTTCTGGATTTTTTTGAGAGAATCAAAAGCTTTGGCAACCCTGGATCATCATTTCTACATGGCAAGCATTCACTGAGGCTGAATCGTGGCTCCCTCATCCCACAGGACAAACTTTCTCCACTTTGCCACAGCTTCCACCAGGCCTGCCTTATTACATGCTTGGTCCTGTGAGCATTTGTGCTCAAAATCTCCGACATGAAAACAATGAATATCAGCCTTTCTTGAGTATGAGATCCCATTTTAAACAGAAAAAAAAAAAAAAGTTTACCAATCCCTGGTCTTAATCTCTGCCTTCCTCGCCAGCCAGAAATCTTCAAGGGCAAGCACAGAGTATCATTCATTTTTGGAGCGTCCCCAGATCGTAACACAATGACTAGCTCATAATGTGCCCTCAGGAAATTTCTAGGGTAAAAAGGTCATGACACCTGCTTTATTATTAGAGTTATTACTATGCTGATCTATAGGATAGTTCTATGAATTGGGAGTCAACTTCATTAGACTTCAGGATTGCAAATCCTATTAACTCCTAACTGAATGGAAATTAAAAAAATGTGCACCCACAAGAGCCTAAAGAACTGTAGGAAAAATGTATCATTGAGCAGGTCCTATGAATGTATGTGTAGATGTTTCTAGTTGTGTAGACACATGACTGCTCCAGGGTGGACAAATTACTCAGAATATGGGGCATTCACATGAGATGCCTGCTTCCTTATAACCATGGCCTGAAAACTGCCATTTTCAACTCTCTTAGATTTTCCCTTTGAAAGTAATTTAACAAAGGAAGCCAGGGATGTGTTTGGGGGAGTGGAGGAATTTGGAGGATATATTCATCTGCAGCAGCCTCTCCCCTCCTCTGGCCTTTTCTAGCAGTTATTCTTCATATTATTTCTTGGTGATTCACATTTGCAAAATTTAAGAATATTATCCAATATCACATTGTGGATGTGGAATGGGGGTCCAGAGAGACTTGTCCAAGGTGTTTGACTCCCTGTTTTTGAATTTCATGTGTCCTCATTGAATGACAAAGCTCCTTGAAGGTAAGGACTGGGCCTTATCATGTTTGTACCTGTCTGAGAATCTAGGTGGTAAGTCTTGCGCGTAGTGGGTACTGAGTCAATTTGAGTTATTGTGGGAGCTGTGACGTTTTCAGACTGATCTGGGATATAAAGGACACTATGATTTCCTTGTCAGGCTCTCATTTCAAGACAAGACACCTTCAGATTGCAGGATACTAGGCTTTTCAGCTGAGCCCAAGCCAAGTACCTGGTAGCAAATAAAATGGCCACTGCAGGAATGCTTTTTGAAAAGGACTTGATTCTATTTTTAAGAGCTTCTTTTGGACGTGTAGAGGAGACAAAATATTGCACTTTTTTCTCTCATTAGTGATCCTATAGGTGTTTCTTTAAGAAAATACTATGCTCAAAATTTGAAGGCTCCAAACTGATATGACTCATTAGATTTAATGAAATCCAGGAGAGAGAGTACTTCCTGAGTCCTGAGGCCTTTCATATTATCCTTTTCCTAATTCTTTACAAGTTATTTTTCAGCTACTAAGTGCCAAAAATAGGCACATCTGCAGAAAGTGAGCACATTTTCCTCTACGATATGACAATGCTATCTGACAGCTATTAGAACTTGAAATTCAGGGGCTTGCAAAGTAATTCTTCAAGTGTAGCTCGTTTCCAATAAAAGCATTCAGTGTTCTGTTTTTTTCATTTCATTTAAATTCATTTAAAATTTCTCTTTCACAGAAACACTTTTGTGATTCTATAGTCATTATGTATGTGCTTCCTGGTCTTATACTTTGTTAATAATTTATTTTATTATTATAGGATATTTTTGTAAATTTAATGCTGAGACAACATAAACATGGTATGTATAAATGTTGTTTTGTTTTCAAAAAGTATCAGGAAACTATTGCATTTTTATTTTCCATCACATTTGGTTTTTGGAGTTTCCCTCTCCAACCTGTTCCTGTAGGAGCTGCTGAGAGATGCTGAGAACTGTGACTCAGTGCTATGGTACATTCACAGATTAACTACCTTCCAAAATTGCAGCAATCACTAGAATCCAGAAAGTTATTATTCTTTTTCCCCACAGGAAGCATCATTCTACTTTTAGTCAAATAAGTAGGGTTCCAGCTGTAGCTCTGCCCTTCAAACTACAGAGAATTTCAGAAGGTACTTATCCTCTCTAGGCCTCAATGTCCTCGTCTATGAAATAAAGAGTCAGAACAGGGACTTTATAGATGAGGCCTCAGTGTCCTCATCTATAAAATGAAGAATCAGAACAGGACTCTAACCCATATGATTGTTGGGAACATTGAATGAGCAAATGCAGGTAAAGTGCTTTGCCCAGTGCCCAGAACAATAGACAGCATTTTAAAATTATTATTTTCAGCAATTATGTTTGATTCCTAGTTCAGGCCTAAGTGGTGCTTGTGACTCTGATCCAAAGGGGCAGGGAGAAAAAGAAGTGGCTTCTCTGGCTGGTGCTATAAAAAAGATAACGAGGCTTTCAGAAGCAGTCAGTCCATAACCTACCTCTCTCATCCCCAGAGGAGTGACAAGAGACAAGCAGGCCTGCATAAAACCACCCTTTATTGCTGCAAAACAAGCCTAAATAGCTCCAAGCTACAGCTACTGAAACTAACAGTGGTCAGTTAAAGCAACACCTGTCCTGCCTAGACTTTGCCTTCCCGCTTTAACTGGCTATCTTTAAGGCAGCAAAGAGGTGGGACTCTTTCTGTCATCAAACACTCAACATAAATGTTTTTCTGGAAAGAGATTTTCTTGGGAACCAAAAGGGCAATCTTTGGCTGGCTTTTACTTGTCATTATTTATCATTTTGCTAAGCATCCTTAAAGACCAGGGAAACCGTTTTCTCTCAGGAGCTGGAAAGAACTTCAGCATACTTTCATTTTCAAGAATAAAAGTTATTTTAGAGTTTAAAAAGAATTTTCATTTTCAAGCCAATCAATACAAGAATGAGTTTTTGATTTAGAAAATATATGTTGCAATTGGAAGTGGTTTTGGTATGCCTGGGCATTTTGTCTCCCTGCCCTCATCTTGATGACTTCTGTAATTATATGTCTTTCAAATGCAAACTGGCACCTCTAGGCCTTCGACTATAGTGTAGATGCTGAGTATATTTTGCCTGGAGAAAGAAAATGAGAGAAGTGGCAAAAAGGATAATTAAAACTAATGCTAGCAGCCATTTACTGGACATTTGCCTTGAGTCAGGCACTGAACTAAATGGCTTTCATTAGTTCTTGTTTAATTCTCCTATCAGCTGTATGTTGTATGAACTATTATCTTTATTTTACAGATGAGAATATTGAGGCTTAGAGAGGTAAAATGACTTTTCCAAGGCTCAAATGGCTGGTAAGTCATAGAAATGGAGATTCATACCCAGGCTAGTTGCACTCTTGTGTCCACGCTTTTAACCACTGTACCATATTCTTTTTTGATAAATAAAAATATTGGAACCATGGCCTCATGAAATTAGTTTACAGTTCTTTGTCTCAGTGGATGTTATCCTCACTTGGCTGAGTGAAGAGGGGAGAAGGTGGTGAAAACTTGAGGATAGAAGCCTTACTCAGGTCAGGCCAAGCAAACCCCCTTACCTTACCTCAGAAACTCTGAGTTACTTAAGTTGCTCTACTGGCTTCAAAATGAGGTTTTGCAGAGAAATAGATTTAGTATCAAATCCTGCCTCACTACTTGCTAGTTTTGGGAGCCTCATCAAGCCTCTGTGACCCACAGTCTTTTCTTCTATAAAAGGGATTATCTTCTGCCCCATAGGACTGGAGCAAAAATTTAAAAAGACACTGCATATAAGAGACAGTGTGGGGTACTGCTTAGAACCCAAACTACTGCATTAGATAACCTGAGTTTGAATCGCAGCTGCCCTGATTTACCAGTTGTTGGACTTGAGCTTTCATTGCCTCATCTATAAAAATGGGGTGTGTGTTGGGGTGTTAATAACACCTACTTCATAGGTGCTTCTGTGAAGACTAAGTGGGTTAATACGGGTAATGCCTTTAAATAGGGCATGGCCCATACATAGTAAGTATCACATAATTGTGCTTTTATGCAAGGGATAAATGATACACGCAAAGGCAGCTCTCATTGCTACAGTGTTGGCCACCAGTCACACTTATCTTCAGCTTACACAGTTGAAAAATCCTTTAAGCTAGACTCTTTAAAGCTTGGCTTAGATTTTAAGTCCCAAACAACTTGCTATAGTTTTCCCTAAGTAGGGAGCCATGGACTTTATGCCCAGTTACATCATATCATTATGCCCAGGCAGAGGGAGTCAGAAGAGAGAATAAGAGTCTGAATCCCCAGGATTTAGATATATGTTGGGGCAGAGGGGTGAGGAAAATAATTAAAGTCGTCCTGGAGGAGCTCTTTCTGGAATTGTGGTGGTTTCCCATCCACAAGATTTCCAGAAACAAAGCTGTTTTAGCTTCCTGGCCCTTGTTTCCTTCCTCTTAGGCCTCCTGCAGGTCATGGGAAATGGTCCCTTTTTCCTAAAAGGTACAAGATGGGCCACACAGAGTGATCCAAAGGCTGTGTAACATTCACCCTAGACTGGATTCTCTGCATACGGATGGAGTGGAGAGGAGTGCTGAGGATGACAAGGGCAGCATTTCATTCTGGCATAGAAACCTTTCAGAGGGATGCGTTATGGTTTAAGGCTGTGCCGTGTAGCTCTTGCAGGGTTAGGTAGTGGCTGGCTGCCCACCTGGACAGATTGTAAGCTCCATGAGTACAGAGACCGAGTTAGTTCAGCACCATACACCAAGGCCTGTGCTTGGCTCAAAGAAAATAAATGTATTTTGAATGACAATTGTGTTCTCTTGCTCAGAAAGGCTGAGGAACCTGGGAGGAGGGAATGGTTTGCAGGAATACTGTCGGGGTACATACATTATTCTTCCCCCAAACTGGGGGAAGGGGCATTAAATTCCATGGTCCATTGGTTATCTCAGTGCCAACTTAGACAAAAATCTTTCCTCAAATCTTCCTTCTCTCCTCAGCTTTTCTGCCAGACAAAGACAATTTAGGGCCACCATTGTTTTTCCTCAATTTGGGTTACTAGGTTTTTTTGTCAATTTTCTTCTTCCTACAGAAACTTGATTGCAGCTGGGTATAGCATTTATGTAAATTTCAAGTGCCACTCCTATTTGTCTCTGGGTTAACCTAATGGTTTATGTTAATCTCAATCAGGTCTGCCACTCAGACCTCTTATCCCCTTCACCTTTCACCTAATTGCCAATTTTCCTTGAGGACCCAGCTATAGAAGCCCTGTCTATTTCTTCTTCCCCTTGCTTCATTCATTTCTTCACTGTTGAATATTCCATTTGATTGTTCCCAGGAGCAGTGAGTGGATGATTTCATATGTTCCTGACACATGATAACTACCATGCAACCGCCATGAAACTGTGCTTCCCAAATGGTCTATGTACAAAGTCACATGCAATAACAGGGACAGGTCTCCCAAATACAAAGTTGAGTGAAAGAAGTCTGACACAAAAGAGAGCATCCTACAAGATGCCATTTCCATAAAGTCCAAATCCAGCAAAATTAAACTATTAACATGTGGTCAGCATAGCGGGTAGGGGAGGCAGTGACTGGGAAGGGGAAATGAAGGTGTCTCTAGAGTACTGGTCATGTTCTGTTTCTTGATCTGGGTGCTAGTTACAAGAATGTGTTCAATTTTTGGAAATTCATCAAACTGAACACCTATCATTTGTGCACATTTCGGTATGTAAGTTATACTTTAATGACTATTTCTCTAAAGAGGGGTCTACTGAGCCTCCACTAGGCATGAATCCCCTTGCTGTGTGATATTAGGGATTATTTTCCCTCCTGAAGAGATTAAACAAATAAAACCTAACACAGGCAAAAAATTCTTTGGGTTTCTCTTTGATGGTTAGGGTGACTATGGCCAAACCCTAGTTCATTTCTGGGCTTTTCCACAGACTCTTCCAAGTCCCCTTCAGCCCACCTCATCCTCCCTTGCTCAAATGCTTTCTTTTCCACTAAGTGTTGTTAAATATCCTCTATTCCCTTGCATTGATATTTATCAATGTTTACTAAATTTGCCTTGACTCCTTAACTTGACACTAAACTCTGAAAAAGCAAGGACTAAGTCGAGATATTTTGTTATAAATACTCACAGTGTAGCATGACACAGGGCTGGGTACAAATGCTCAATTCACTGGGGTCTATTTGTCCTGCAGCAATGAACTGAGCATTTGCACCCAGGATGGGGAGCATTTCCAGGATAAGGAGAGAAGGCTCTTCCATGATCAAGATGGATTTGGTCGTCTTTACATTTCCATTTCTAGACTTATCCAATATATTCTCTGCTTTCACATATGACCAGTAGTTTTCCAAATTTCACACTGGCATAACATGGTCTCTCCCTTGAATTCAATCCAGTAACTCAAATACCTGTCTGGATTTGGTGGGGCTGTCATTTTAAACAATCAGTAGACTGTGGGCATTTTTGAATATAACATTCACAACTTCAGCTATGTTTGAGTGAGTGTTAAAGGCCCATGACATGTAGTAATTTGTAATTTTGCTGAGGCATAAATTTGAATTGCACACACTTCAAGGCTGGTGTGATGGAGCAATTGGCTTTGTAAAAATGTGATGGTTTTTAGGAGGAAAATAGAAGTTTTATGGAGGAAATTATATGCCCATTATGTAATTGCAGGATTTGTGAATTGGAGAGGAGTTGGAGGTGAAGTTTTCTGTATGCCTTTCCTGAAAGTACTTGAATTTCCTCACCATAATAGTCAGAGATTTGGTCCTTAGCTATTTGTTTCTTTTTAGCATTCATTTGATTAAATGTTTCCTAAAGGCAAGGCATACAACTAAATACTTTTGAGAGGTGGAAACAGATCCAGAAGAAAATAATCAGCTTTTTGTAAGGAGACAGAGGAAAAGTGGAGGAGAGAGAGGGCAGAGAATGACACTGAGTGAAGAAATTGAGGGTCAAGAATTTTGGTTTTAGTCCCACCTTTGCACTGAAATCTAGATTAATTATCTTTGTGACTTTGGGCCGGTTATTTTCTTTTTCTAGTCCTTAGTTTTCCTATCTGTAAAGTACGGAGGTTGGAGCAGATTATCTCTTAGGTTCTTCCGGACATGACAATATAGAAATTTATGACCTAAAGTTGCATTCTGTTTTCATTTCAAGCTCTGTTCTCAGTGGTGTGCTCTGGAAGAGTTTCATAAATGTCATTACTGAGCATCCGTTGAGATAAAGCCATCAGTACATGAGGCTGCGCTCACAAGTACTTTTTAACCACAGGAAAGCTTTAGACAGCTCCTAAGGCAAAATCGCATTTAAATACACAACCAACCAAATGAACAAATGACTCATATATTTTCATGAATTTGGAATTGGAATCCTTTAAAAATTCTTTAGATTTTCTTTTGACTGCAAAAAGGGAAACATTTCGTACTTTTTGTTATTTCTTCTGAGTTCTAATGTTCAGTTTCTAGAACTAGAAAAGTGGACCAAGGATCTGCACCTTATTTCAAGAGTCTCAGTGAATGGGGTGAAGTGGCCCAGAAAGGTTAAAGGTGGGGATGTTATCCAACTTGGAATCACAAATGAGATAGACTGGAGAAGATAATAGAACATTTTCTCTCACTAGATGGGGGAGGAAATTGAAATTTAAAGAAGGAAAGTGACTTCTGTTCAACATTTCTTTCAAAAATGTATATTGTTACACAATGGTATACTATTCAGCCATAAATAACAAGGAAATCCCATCATTTGTGACGACAGGGATGAACCTGGAGGAAATTATGCTAAGTGAAATAAGCCAGACACAAAAAGACAAATACCTCATAACCCTACTAATATATGAAGTCTTACAAAGTTGATCTCATAGAAGTAGAGCATAGAATCATGGTTACCAGAGGCTGGAAGAGGGGTAGAGGAGTGTTGGATAAATGTTGGTCAAAGTCTACAAAATTTTAGTTAGACTGGAGGAAAAAGTTCAAGAGATCTATTATACAACATAGTGAGTATAGTTAACAATACATGAAAAATACTGAAAAATGCTAACAGAGTAGATGTTAAGAGTTCTCACCACAAAATGATAACTATGTGAGATAATGCATATGATAATTAGCTAGATTTAGTCAATCTGCAATGAATACATACTTTAAAGTATCATTTTGTACATGACAAATATATACAATGTTATCTGCCAATTCAAAATAATAAATTATTTAAAATATATAGATAGATAGATAGATAGATAGATAGATGTGGGCGGAGAGAGAGAGAGATGAAGTACCTAATACATGCCAGGTGCTGGAGATACAGCAGTGAACAAGGCCCAGACTTATGGAACTGACATTACAGTGATTGAGAGAGACTAACATTAATAAGTCACACAAATTAGCATGACAAGACCTGGGAAGAAGAGATACACAGTGCCATGGGTATGTAAAATATGGTGCTTGACCTGGTCAGAAAAATCAGCCAATGCCTCCCTGAGGGAGTGATGCTATGGTGAAAGCTGAAGAATGAATAGGAGCTAGCCAGGTGACAAGGTAACAGCACGTTCAAAGGTTGTGGCAAGACAGAACACAGTCCAAGAAAATGAAAGTGGGCCATTGCAACTAGAGAGGAGAGCATTCAGGAAAGGGTAGTGCAAGGTAAGGCTGCAGCAGTGGGCAGGAGTCAGGCTGTGCAGACTCTTTGTCCTAAGAGCAATAGAGTCATTGGAGGGTTTTAAGAATGGGAAGAACCTAGTTAGATGTGTGTTTTTACTCTGGCTATTATGGGGCTGAAAAGGAGATGTGGTGAAGATGGATGTTGGTCTGGGACCCTGAGGAGGAAGGCATGGGGAGGATGGGTAAGGGTAAGGGAGAATGGATATGTGGTGAGAGACAAGGCTGGAGGGAGTTTGGGTCCAGCTCTGAAAGGGCTTGAACAACAGATTAAGAAATTTGACTTAGTTCTGCTAGCATTGGGGACTTATCAAAAGCAGAGGCTAGTATGCTGGGTCCACACACGAGATCAATTGTAAGAAAGTCTTGTGTGAACTCAACAAATATTATTAATATTTTGTAAACACCATAAAGGGGTAAATGAGAAATAGGTGCCCCGATCTTCACTCTCCATATTCTGGAAATTGGTAGCTAACCTAGAGAACCATTTAACATTCCTGGCCTTCATCTAACAAGAAGTGTGATGTTATTTCCCCCAAACACTTAACTCACTGGAGAATATACTAAAAGTATAATTCACTTTTACATAACTCTAATTCCCTAGGTATTTATGGAGCCCTGCTATAAGGCTAGAGGCTTAGTTCATAGTAGCAGTTATCTGATGCTGTATAGCAAATTATCCCAAAACTTAGCAGCTTACGATAAAACCACATTTGTTAATCTTACATATTTTTGTGGGTCAGAAATTCAGGCATGACTTGCTGGGTCCTGTGCTTCAGGGTCTCTCATAGGCTGCAATCAAGGTGTGGACCACGGTTGGGCTTTCATTTGAAAGTTGCCCTGGGAAGGGATTTGCTCCCAAGCTTATGAGATTGTTGGCAGAATTTGGTTTCTGGAGATTTGTTGAACTGAGGGCCTCAGTTCCATGTTGGCTGTTGGCTGGAGGCCAACCTCACTTCCTTGCCCCATGGGCTTCTCCATTATGGGAGCTTGATTCATCAGGGTGTGGGAGCCAATGAAACACCAGGGAGACTCTTGATGTTTAGTCTCAGGAACTTAACAATTTTCTTGTATATAGGAAATAATTGGCAAACAAAACATATGACAGACTGTCATTAAATGCCCAAATGTATGATAATAGGCCACAGAGGATTCATCAAGCTTGAATGAGGCAGGTTAGTGACACAGGGAGGGGGAAGGCATTCCAGATAAGGGGTGTAGTGTGTGAAGTGATGTAGAGACAGGACAAGTATGGTGTTCAGACAACAGTACGGCCAGTGGCCTAGGTGGTGGAGTAGAGTATGTGTTTTGGGTGTAATAAAAAGCAGTAAAAGCAAACAGCAGATTCCAAGTCAGCCTTCAAGATGTAGGAGTGAAACAGAGTTGTTTGAGAAAAGAATCGTCATCTCCTCAATGAATGTTCCTTGTCACTGTCTAAGAGCATGACCACGTGACTGGTCCTCAAAGGCATACATTTCGATGAACATATACTTTGACAAGAATTGTGATTTTTAACATTTGCAGTGTAATTTTATTTACATAATCATTGCTGCTTTCAGGATTTTTTTAACACTTCCCTTCCAGAACAAAATAATTGAGTAGCAGGCCTTCTTTTTCTTACTTTACATTTCTTTTGTTCCCAAATGTAAGCAGGGGAGACTTTTCTTGTTGTTGTATATGATTTCTCTTTGAAGTCATATTAGAATATCCTTCTCTCATGTCAGATCCCTTATCCCTAAGCAGGCTCACTCCACTTTAGTCCACAAGACTGTAAACTAATAAAATAGCTATCATTAATAAATAGTTGAAAATTATGGAGTTGGTGCATTTTATTTGTAGTTCTTTATGGGGATTAAAAGTGATTTGGGGAAGTGATTTGCTTTTTCCAGACCCTAGCACAGTGATACATAGCATCTGATAAATGTACCCAACAGACAACTGACTGAGAGCGATATCAATGATTTTTAAATGTGACAAGGAATTTGACTTGGCCTGGTATAATTGTACTCCATTCCTTGTATAATATCAAAAATCAATCCAGATGTGGATTGCATTTGTATCATTTAAAACTGCACTGGGGGATCTCCACCTCCCAGGTAGAGGCTCCGTACAACAATAAGCCAGTTTATCAAAGATGGGATTTACTGCTCGTTGTTTTTCTATTAGGGAGGAATTACGCTAAGCCCAGCAGCAGACATTTTGTGTTACCATGGCAGCCCATATTTCCTGCAGGGTTGTGACCCCTAATGACTACAGTGGGAAGGCAGGAAAAATAGAGACTCTTTGAAGATTAGTAAATAAATGCATTACTTATGCAAACCATCTCTGAGATGGCCCCACAGTACAGAGGAGAAATGAGGAAGCTCTTCAGATTGAGCAAATGGCTATATGTAAATATCTACATTGGAAGAAAACAAATCACCTTTCATTTGATTATTTCTTTAAAAGTCTGATTGGTCTGATAATGCAAGTAATATAAGCTGGACTTCATACTGAGAAAATAGTATTATTGTACATGAAAATACAAACAGATGTTGATGTTTTCCTTTCACTCCCAACAGCTTTTTTTCCCCCCCATTGGCTCTTTGGCTATAATATGGCTCCTGAAATGATTTTGCAATGTTTCTCGATGGATTACAGACAGAAAAAAATACTGAGCATATTCAACTTTATGTAAGCATTGGGAATGCAGTCCACCTTTTCTTGTTGAAAGCGGTTTAGTATTGTTTTCAATGGACTTGATTTGTCTTAATTGCACTGCTCCATTTTTGACTGACAATTAAACATTGATTTGGGTCTACTATTTGTAAGGTATTTTCTCAGTGTGTATTTCTCTTGACATCTCATCTGCATTTATTCATACAAGAAATGTTTATGTTTCTTGAGTACTATATTGTTACTGTTCAAGACACTGTTCAAGTGAAACTGGTTCTAAACTTGTATTATTTGGGTAGATCAAATACAGTGGACCACATTTTCTTGCCATATCTCTATTGCTCTTTAAATGAGTTTTATTGAGCACTAAGAGGGCAAAAATATGATATAAAGTGGATTTGCCACATATCCACTTTATGTCTTATTCTTTCACTGTGTATTTATATAAGATATAAATTTATATTTATATAAAATCAATATTTTATGTATTTCTTTTTACCATGTATCTATATAAGAAACATTTATTTACTGGGAGGCTATTATGTGCTAGACAGAGCCCTAGCCATTGAAGATAGAGTTGTGGACAAGACAGCCTTTGCGCTGAAGGCTAACACAGTATAGCTATAGTTCCATTGGCTCACTGGGACTTGGAAGTTTGCCCTGCCGGTGTTCTAGCAAAGAAAAGGGGCAGCATTTGGGAGAGTGTTTCCAGTGGTAAGGTTGATTTGTGCTGACCCATCAGTGCCCTCAATGGTTCTCCTTGTATCAAGGGCATGAATCCAGGCTAGGCAATGTTTACTTCCTTTTTTATTACTCAGTCCTCCTGTAATATTTCTTACTGTATCTTCTGTCCATTCTTACCACTCAGGAAAATTTTTCAGAGATTTACATTCCATAGTAGATATTTTTAAATCATAGGAATATTGTTATTTTATTCCACACATTACCTCTGTTGCCTTCTTCAGAGATTCTGATACATTCCTTCTTTATGCTCCAATTCCCCACACACACTTCAAAATATTGAGACTTACTGGGTAAGTCAGTGTAGGGTCACAAACCAGCCCCCTTAGATTGTCATTCTTCAATTTTGGTTTTAATTGCTTTTAGCAGATCTAAAAGGAATCTGCTGTATGTATCAGCCAGTATTTAAAATACCTTGGTCAAAAGTGCTTAATAAAATTTTAAATCTTACTACTTTAAGAGGCAGCATTTAAAATTAAGTACATATATGAGGTGAATTCCGCCCCTCCTCCACTTTTTTTAAGATACAGGATCTCAATCTGTCTCTCAGGTTGGAGTGCAGTGGTATGATCATAGCTAATTGCAGCCTGGAACTCCTGGGCTCAAGTGATCCTCCTGCCTCAGCCTGTCCTGTCCAGTAGCTGGGACTACAGGCATATGCCACCACACCCAGCTAATTTTTTTTTTTTAGAGACAAGGATTCACTATGTTGCACAGACTTGTCTCAAACTTCTGGGCTCAAGCAATCCTCCTGCCTTGGCCTCCCAAAACTCTAGGATTACAGGCGCATACTACCATGCCCAGCTCCAATTTCCCTTGTCATAAAAGAAAGAAGAACACCAACCATGAACACAAATCAGAATTGTTGTTACACTTTGGCGTAAAGTCATGAGGTTTCAGTTGGAACAGTCAGTTCTCTGTATGAACAAATCTATTCAGGCCAATTCCTTCTCCACATCATCCCCAAGGGTTGCTGGAGAAGAGAAGGAAATTGAGACTAGACAAGACCATGGTGGGAGGGGGTTGTCTTGGAAAATGGGAGGGGTCAATTGGGCTGAACACTACTGAGAACTGATGTTGTGTCTCCATACTACCAGATGAAGGGTGTAAACCTTGACTTGGATGACTTAGCTGCAGTTCATTGTACTTGTAGATATCATTATGGCTATCTATCTTTTGGACTCTGAAGTAGCCTCCTACTGTCTAGCTGTAAGGTTGATAAATACCTCTATTTATCAAGAGAGTGCCCAACAGACCATAACTCTGTTCCTATCTTTCAGAGACAGCAAATTAGCATCATAAGTCATGGTGAAAATATTTATGAAAGTATTTTTGAACTTTAAGACTCTTTGATTCTATGATAAACTCTTTGAGAGTAGTTTACAGAAGAATTCACTTAATATTATGTCCCTTCTTGCCTTCTGGCTTCCCATAAAATAATTCCACAGAACCTTTCAAAGCACAGCCTGAGCAGTAGGAGAGAGCATTTTTCTCTGCTCCTTTGCAAATTCTCTGAGACGACTAGGCTTAATTGCTCAGCAGCTGTGCAGTTGTCAAACATAGGGTTTGGAAGGTGCCAGGGATTGGCACCAGGGAGAGGGCATATGGAGGGAGATATGCCAGCAAGAGGAATGTTGTTGTCTCCACCTTGCTGCTACCTGTTCCCTCTAGGTTCCAGGCAACTTTCCCAGACACAGTAGTGCAGCTTAAAACCAGAGAAGTGGAATGGTTGACTGTGGGTTGTCCCGGCCTGCAAAAGGAAAAGGAGGAGGGGTACCCCAGCTTCTGCACGTGCCAACGTGCTTGTCTATGGAACCTGAGGTTGGTCTCGCTCTTGTCTGTAGCTGTGGCATCACATAGAACCAGGAGTGAGGCTTCAAATTTGTCACTGCCTCAGAAGTGAAGTATTAGCTGGAAGAGATAATGAGGAAATGAGCGAATACCCTTAGGGACCCACAGATTATAGAGAAAAATTTTCAAAATCATATATGGATGGACTTGAGAGTAGCCTTCTTTGGCTGGACTGGAAGAGCTCATAATGGAAAATAGACGTTAACAATGTTTACAGCATTCAATAATTACTTTGCAGGCAGTCTCCCTGACAAGCCTGCTGGTAGAATCTGATGGCAATTCTGAGGGAAGGAAAGAAAAATAGAGCTGTTGAAAGAAATTGGGGCTCAGAAAATGTAAGAAGACTGGAGAGGCGATAGGATGATCGATGTAGCATGTGGAGCTATGTAGGAGCTCCCAGGAGAGTATTCCATTAACGGACCCGGGGTGAGTTGGCTGGCAAAAGCCTGAAATCAAGGAGCGGTTGTGAGGGGATAGTTCTCTGACTGGCCACTAGGGCCCAGAGAAGAGCTCTTTGGATGTAATTCAGAGGACACAGTCATTGGATCAGGGCTGGAGTGGCTGGGGCTGAGACAGGTTTGCTTTACATAAGATCAAATTTTACTTTCTGACTATGGATGTAAACATGCTGATAGGAATTTTAAGAAATACAGAATATTAAGCAGAAACTAAAAAATAATTCATAGTACTATTTATTACTCAGAGATAACCACTATTGATATTTGAAGTATATCCTCCTGGATGTTTTATTCCAAGCCCATATATAGAGAGAGTTCTTTACAAATTTGGAATTAATATGTTTTATGACCTGTTTTTATCCCCCACATAGTAACATGTTGTGATTGTTCTCCACTTCTTGACCTGCCTGAATCCTACTCACCTCTAAGGGCCTAGCCTAAGCCTCATTCTCTCAAAACAATTTCCTCTGAACTCTAAGCAAGGTGTTATCCTCATTTTCTGAGCTTCTGTGGTACTGTGTTCCTGCCATTTGACAGTACTCATCACACTTGTTCATTTCTTTCTCTTCTATGAGAGTTCAAGTCTGCCTGCAACACTGCTATATCCCTAGAGTCTGGCATATAATAGGCAAATTATTTTTAAAAAATGTTTGTTACATACATGAATGAGAGCACTTCTGATCTGTAATGTGGTGGACCTATAATTAGGGCCAACGTGAATGAATTATGGAATCTCAAACATAGGTTCTCTGCTGTGGTTAAGAAGCAGCAGCAGCAATGAGAACTGGAGTACTTGACTAATGGATGGTTTCTCTATGCCATGCTGGCTTCACTTACAAGTCTATGCACCTACAACTCGCCCCATCTGAATATGGTTTAAACCCTGAAGGCTCCTTAATTTGCAATCAAGTCACTCTCATTCTTCACTGGCTGATGAACCTGTGCTGTGGGGAGATATTTCCAGAATCATGATGCTGGAATGCGGGAAATATTATGGTTCAGAGGCCGCTGTGATATGTTTCCCCTTCCTGTCCCCTTAGATGGTAGTGCTGGTGGGAGGAGTGGTATAGTGTACCAAGAGTGAAAGCAGTGGGAGGGGCCTGGACACATGCATTCAGTAGGCTTTGCTCCAGCATGGAGGGGATGTCAAAAATCATCCAATGGGTCTTAAGTCCCAAGGTAAGGAGCTACACACAGTCTGAAAGAAGCATGTCCAGTTGCTGAGAGGACCTCTGCAGCTCAAGTGCCTGCTGGAATGCTAGCAAACTTCATAGAAGATTTTGATCTATTTCAGGAAAGTGAGACTGCGAGACCCAGTTCTTTGCTCATAGCAGCAGCGCTACTCTATATTTATATAATCTAGTCACCAGCCAATTTTCTTCTACTTTTGATGAATCTGGAAAATAATAGACATTTTTGACCAGAGTTTCACTGAGCAGAGTTTTTCTTAAGGTCCAATAGAGTTTCACAGTCAATTTCTGTTATTAGTATTGAGTTCCTGTATCAATGAAGTCAATGACACTTGTTAAAGCATGGTAAGGAAGACTTTATTTTAGGACCACCATGATAGGTATAGAGATTGCTGCAATGGGATATTGCAGTAGGTGAGAGAAATTGGGCTCAACCCTGAGTACAACCTGGGTAAGTGGAAACTTATAGGTAAGGAGTAGGATGGGGGTCAGTAGATTAAAAAAGTAAAAAAAAAAAACCAAAAAACAAAAAACAAAAACAAAAGCAAAAAAGCAAAACAAAACATCAAGGGGAAGGACGTTTCTGGCTGAACAGACCTAACATGACATTTGCTGAAGACAGGGCAGGGCGATCAGACATCCCTTAGGGGATAGTGGATGATGAGGAATCCAATCAGACGCTGTGGGTGATCAGATATCAAAGGGGGTGGCATTCTTACTAAATTGACTTATCAGTATTCATTACTAAAATTGGATTTACAAGAAAGTGCACAAATGAACCAAGAACAGTATTAAGTAACCTAACTATAGTTTGGTCAAGCAAAGAATCCTTGTCAATATCTGATAAGAGGAAAGAATTGTAAAGTGGAACTCCTACGTATTTGATCATCTCAGAAGATTCTTCCATGGCATTTAAAGACCTGCAATCTTTACAGAAGTAGCAAAGCACCTTTAGCCTCCAAGCAGTGTGTGTTTCTTGTACATTTCCACTGCTGATTGCTTCATTTATTTTTTTCTTTAGAGACAGCGTCTCGTTCTGTCACCCAAGCTGAAGTGCAGTAAGATGATCATAGTTCACTGCAACCTTGAATTCCTGGGCTCAAGTGGTTTTCCTTCTTCAGCCTCTTGATTGGCTAGGACTACAGGCATGTGTCACCATGCCCGGTTAATTTTCTTTTTAATTTCATATAGCAACTGTTTTTCTTGTTTTCATATTTTCAACCAAGTTTGGACGATACTGAAATGTTCTGTAAATCTTGAATATAATTGTACTTAGAATTCTTTCTACAAAGATTAACTTTTCTAAGGTCTATCACACATTACTTCATCCATTTAACATCCTACCATGTGTAAGTCCTGTGCTAGTAGCACAGTGACAGGTGCAGGAAGCAGATCTGCTGCTGCTAAGCAGCTCACAGTCCTGCTCTAAAGCCTATGAGGGTTTCAATGTCAAAATGCTTCTGCTTGGGTTTTAGCGACCCTTTGCCCTTGAAGGAGATAAAATGCTGTCTTGCCTGACTATTCTTTCCTTTATCTCTTCCAGCTTTTGTTCCAGTCTCATTTCTTTAAGACTTTCTTAGTGTGCTGCAGAACACTATGTGCAACCCTATCTTCTTGTCTTGATACTTGTACTTTCTCATCGTCTCAAGACTCAACACAAAGTCCACCTCTTCCATGTATCCTCTTTGCTCTACTTACAAAATGTATCCAGAGTCCAATCAGCTCTACTACCTCCACTGCTTCCACCCTGGTTTAAGCTGCTATAATCTCCTCCCCGGACTGTTTGAAAGAATCTTAAACCTCTCTCTCTGCTTCCATTCCTGTACCCCAAAGTCTATTCTCCACACAGTAAGAGCCTTCCAGACAGAGAGCCACAGCAAGTGCAAAGGTCCTGAGGTAGGAACAAACTTTGCATAAAGAAGCAAGATCAGTGGGCTGAACCATAGTTTTCAGGGGTCATCAATGTCCCCTAGAGGGCATTTTGAAAATGTAACTGAGCATTTTTAGTTTTTTAATTGTTCCAATGATTGGAGGACCCTACTTGGAGGGTGGGGGGACAGGAAAAACCATAGTTCATTTTTTTTTTTTTTTTTGGCACAATGT
>NW_016107832.1:1453845-1471901 GCF_001604975.1 Cebus imitator
GTTGTTGTTGTTGTTGTTGTTTGTATTTTTAGTAGAGACAGAGTTTCACCATGTTGGCCAGGCTGGTCTTGAACTCCTGACCTCAGGTGATCCACCGGCCTCAGCCTCCCAAAATGCTGAGTTTACAGGCCTGAGCCACTGCACCTGGCCCATATTTCATTTCGTTTGGAACTTTATCAAGAAATGTTCATCAGACAAGGGTTCCTTGAAGAAAAGAGAACTGCGTGCATTGTTGGTGACAATGTAAATTAATACAGCCATTATGAAAAGTAGTATGTAGGTATTTTCAAAAAATCCAAAAATAAAATATGATCCAGCAATCCAGTTTCTGGGTATATATCCAAAGGAAATGAAATCAGTATGCCAAAGAGATGTCTGTACCACCATATTCACTACAACAGTATTCACAATAGCCAAGATATGGAATCAACCTAAGTGCCCATCAATAGATGGTTGAATAAAGAATATGTGACATGTATACACAAGGGAATACTATATGGTCTTTAAAAAGAAGGAAATACTGTCATTTGCAGTAACATGGATGAATCTGGGGGACATTATGCTAAGTGAAATTAGCCAGACACAAAAATACAAATACTTCATATTCTCCCTTATATGTAGGGAATCTAAAAAAGTTGAACTCACAGAACCAGAGAGTAGAATGGTGAGTACCAGGGGCTGGTGGAGGGGGAAATGGAAGATGTTGATCAAAGGGTACAAAATTTCAGTTGAACAGGAGAAATAAGCTTCCGTGATCTATTGGACAGAATGGTGACTATACTAAACAATAATGCATTGTATATTTCAAAATTATAAAAAAGAGAAATGTTTACCATTTTGGGAAAAAAATCACAGCACTAACAGAAATGCAGTTCTGTGTATCTGAATAGCCCCAACATTATGCATCTATCAATCAGCATTTGGAGGTGTTGCTTTCACTATGATTTTTCATTATAGGTACAAAGCTTCTAACTGCCTCATTATGTCTTTAGTTGTAGCTGTGTCCTAGAATTTCCGTATTAAAATATGTATTAATTTATTATAAATTATTGCCTTTTTTTCTTTTATGTTATTTGGGGGCATTATATTGATATCTAAAAATACATACATAGGCAAGTTATTTGTATATTTCATTTCAGGATAATCAAAGGGGCATTAAAAGCATTTGTTATCAAAAGAGGATGTTGGAACGATTAGGATTGAGATCCTCTGAAGTAGAATAGAGTAAGAGAGAAAAAGAGTCATGAGAAATGAGGTCTCTGTTTAAATGTCATCTCATCAGCTGGATCACCCCTGAATGAAATGGGACTCCTTCACCATCATGCTATATTCCCCTTAACCTGCCTCTTCTTCTTTATAGCATTATTACCATCTGACATTAAATATTTATATTGCCATTTGTTTATTTTCTGTCTCCTGACCCACCCCACTCCCCAACTAGAATGTCAGGAAAGTGATCTGCACACAATACTCACTTAGTAAATATTTGTTGAATGAATGAAAGGACAAAGGTACTGAGGCATGAATGACCAGAATACTTTTTGATCTTAGAACTCTCAAGAGAATTTTGTTTGGTGTCTTGTGGGAAAGTGGTAATACCCTAATTCCTCTATCCTAGTGGGCTGTGAGAGGATCCAGTGAAAAAGACGGGAATAAAAACATTTGGAAAAGGATGACCTCTGACTTTAATTATAAGGGTAATCAGTAGAAATATTAATGGTAATTGATTACTTTTTCTAAACATATTTATTTGTTTCTTTCTCTTTTTCTTTCTTTCATTCTAAGATAGATTGAAAAATATCAGAAGACAGTTACCAAAAGTGGCCTTTTGCCCCCAAATATTTCTGTGACCTTGGCCAGCCGTTCAGGTGATCAGGAATCCTGCAGGATTAAGAAATTAGAGTCCAGATCAAATTTTGCTGGACACCTAGTTCCTGCTCTGTGAGGAATTCATTCGGCTGTCAGGAGAGTTTATTAACAAATCCAGGTTTTCCTTATGATCTTAGGATGACAGCAACAACCATGAAATAGTTACAATAAATGCTACCCTAGTTATTGAGCAATTGTTATGTACCATGAACTGCACTGTTCACACAACCACACTACAAAGTAGTTGTTATTATCATCCCCATTTTGCAAGGGAGCAAATTGAGACCCAGATAGGTTACTTCATTTGTTCAAGATCACAAAAGTGGTAAGAGACAGAGACCATGATTTTTCTATGACAGTTTGCTATCAGTGGAAAGGGTAAGAGCAAATTATAAAGCTGTCCTACCTTCAACCCCTCTGCCAGCCTAGATCTAAAATGGAGACTGATATCCAATCTGACACCTCTAAAGAGACACTGCACGGTCCACCCTACAGAAATGTAAGCAAATTTTATAACCACCAACGTTGGCCAGGGGTATCCATGGGCTCAAAACCAAATATCCTCCCCCAAATGTCTTTCCTATCTCTCTGTCTTATCATAACAAGGAAATGAAAAGAGTTGAGAAAACTGACTTCTCCGCATGGGTACTTCCTAAACAACTGTGCATTGTCTTCTGTTCCTAGGTTATTCAAGCAAATGGATTTTGGTTGTTTTTTGTTTTTAAAATTTTACTTTACGTTCTGGGGTACATTTGCAGGTCATGCAGGGTTGCTGCATAGGTGCATACTATAACTGGCATTTCTCCCCATGTTACCCTCCCCACTCTTCCCACCCCCTACTGTCCCTCTCCTAGGCCCCCCAACTGCCCCCAGTGTGTAATGCTTGTCTCCCTGAGTTCACATGTTCTCATTGTTCAACATCTGCCTATGAGTGAGAACATGTGGTGTTTAGTTTTCTGTTCTTGTGTCAGTTTGCTGGGAATGATGGTTTCCAGAGTCATCCAAGTCCCTACCAAGGACATGAACTCGTCACTTTTTATGGCTGCATAGTATTCCATGGTGTATATGTGCCATATTTTCCTTGTCCAGTCTATCATTGATGGGCATTTGGGTTGGTTCCAGGTCTTTGCTATTGTAAACAGTGCCACTATGAACATAAGTGTGCATGTGCCTTTATAATAGAACAATTTATAGTTCTTTGGGTATATACCCAGTAATGGATTGCTGGGTCAAATGGAATTTCAATTTCTAGATCCTTGAGAAATTGCCACACTCTCTTCCACAATGGTTGAACTAATTTACACTCCCACCAACTGTGTAAGAGTGTTTCTATTTCTCTACATCCTCTCCAGCATCTGTTGTCTCCAGATGTTTTAATGATCACCATTCTAACTGGCGTGAGATGGTATCTCAACGTGGTTTTGATTTGCATTTCTCTAATGATCAGTGATGATGAGCATTTTTTCATATGTTTGTTGGCCTCATATATGTCTTCTTTTGAAAAGTGTCTGTTCATATCCTTTGCCCCCTTTTGAATGGGCTTGTTTGGATTTTTTTTCTTGTATATTTGCTTTAGTTCTTTGTAGATTCTGGATATTAGCCCTTTGTCAGATGGGTAGACTGCAAAGATTTTTTCCCATTATGTTGGTTGCCAGTTCACTCTAACTATGGTGTTGGTTGTTTTTAAATGTAACTTTCTGCTGTGTGTCACAGTTATTTGTATCAGGTTGGTGCAAAAGTAATAGTGGGTTTTTGTCATTAAAAGTAGTGGCAAAAACTGTAATTACTTTTGCATCAATCTAATATATACATATCTTATATCCCCTAGTACGTTGAAGCTCCTAAAGGACATGGATCAAGTCTTAGTCATCTTGTATCCTCCTCAGCAAACTTTGACCTTCAAACCAGACTCATTATCATATACCCAATGGAGCTTTGTACATCCCACTAGACAGTCCCTAGTGGCCCTAATGATGCCTGACATGCAATAGGCACTCAATGCATACTTGTATGCTTACTGTATCTTGGTCCTCTTTGCAGCAAAACACTAAACCTTTCACTTTGTTTTGGTTTTTACTCATTCACTCATTCATTCTTTTTTTATTCATTCATTATTATTATTTTTTTCGAGATGGAGTCCTGCTCTGTCACCCAGACTGGAGTGCAATGGTGCAATCTCGGCTCACTGCCACCTCTGACTCCCTGGTTCAAGCGATTCTCTTGCCTCAGCCTCCCAAGTAACTGGGATTACAGGCAAGCACCACCACACCTGGATAATTTTTTTGTATTTTTAGTAGAGACAGGGTTTTTCCGTGTTGGCCGGGGTGGTCTCAAACTCCTGACCTCAGGTGATCCACCTGCCTTGGCCTCCCAAAGTGCTGGGATTACAGGCATTAGCCACCATGCCTGGCCCATTCATTCTTTTACACAACTATCTTCTCCCTTGGAGTTCAGAGAGAGTGGGATTTTGTCTTTCTCAGTTTTCTCCAGTCTCATTCTTGTAGTCTGAGCTCTGTGCATACAGATCCACTCCTGAGCATTATCAGTGTTTCCTGTGGATGAAAGCCCTCTCCCAAAGAGTGGAACCTCCAGGTGGGGACAGGAGTGATACCTGACGTTTGAGTTGCTGTTGTCAGTTTTCTAAGTATCTTTTTACACCTCTTGTTTGCACATCACAATGTCCCTATGAATTATGCAGATATTACAAGAATTCTCATTTTACAGATCAGCAAACAATCTTGGGGAATTTTAATAATTTCTCCAAGGTCACACAGCAAGGTAAATGGCAAAGCTGAGATTCAAGTCTGGGATTTTTGTATGTATAGTTCAGAAGGTGCTTTTCCTGAGACATGTTGGGGGAACAGAAACAGAAGACCCTGGGGATAATTTTGCCTCTACATGCAAATCCAGCTTGCCACCCTCAATTACTTCACAGGAATGGATAAATAAGAAGAACGGTTTCACTCTTCATTAGACCTCTGTTAGGCAGTGTCCAGTTTGTTTATTAGCTATAATTAGGAAACTGTTTCAAAGCTCCCATGTCAAGATGTGCTTATAATCTCACCGTGAATCTTACCTGTGAGACCAGCCTATCTGGACCACAATCGAGTCTGAGAGCCATTGCACTGGAACAGACCCCAAGGGGCGTGTGGCATTTGCTAAATGCCAAACCCATGCTTTCTCAGATACCCACTCCTTCCATTCTGTGCTTCTCTCTTTTTTTTCTATTTGAAAATCGCCGATATCGTCAACACTCTGCAGTTCATTCCTATTCACTTTTGTTGGCAGTGTGTGCTAAATTCAGCCTGTGTTGATCAAAGTAGGTGCCAGTCACAGCTAAACAGACTTTGTTCCAGCTCGCCTCAACACACCTTCACAGAAGTCCCTGTGAAAAGTTGAGCATCAAAATCCTGCTTCCTGAAAGAAATTTTTAAAAATCTAAAGAAATGGAAGGATATTCTGTGTTCATGAATTGGAAGACTTAATATGAAGATGGCAATACTACCCTAAGTGATCAACAGATACAGTGCAATCCCTGTCAAAATCCTAACAGCCTTTTTTAAAGAACTGGAAAAGCTAATCTTAAAATTTTATGGAATTGCAAGGAACCCTGAATAATTAAAGAAAAATTCTGGAAAAAAATTGGAGGACTCACATTCAACAATTTTGAAATGTACTACAAAGGTACAATACTCAAGACCATGTGGGACTGGCATAAGCATAGACATACAAATCAATAAAATATAACTGAGAGTCTATAAATAAACCCATTCACCTTTGGCCAATCAGTTTTTGAAAAGGGTACTAATGCCTTACAATGGAGAAAAGAAGTTCTCACAACCAATCATGCTGAGACAACTGAAGAGCTGTATGCAAAAGAATGAAACTGGGCCCCTATCTCACACCATATACAAAAGTTTAGTCAAAACAGATCAGATACCTAAACTTAAGGGCTGAAACTATAAAACTCTTAGAAGAAAACATAGGAGTAAATCTTCATAACTTGGATTTGTCAATGGATTCCTAGATATGACACCAAAAGCACAAGCAACAAAAGAAAAACATAGATAAGTTGGACTTTATCAAAATAAAACATTTTTTGCATCAAAGAACACTAACAAAAGAGTAAAAAGATAACCTACAGAATGAGATAAAATATTTTTAAGTTTTACATCTAATAAGTCTAGTATTTATAATATATAAACAACAAACCACTATAAAAATGGACAAGGGTTTTTTTTTTCCAGTTCTGTCAAGAAGGTCAATGGTAGCTTGTTGGGGATAGCATTGAATCTATAAATTACTTTGGGCAGTATGGCCATTTTCACGATATTGATTCTTCCTAACCATGAGTATGGAATATTTTTCCATCTGTTTGTGTCCCCTCTTATTTCTTTGAGCAGTGGTTTGTGGTTCTCCTTGAAGAGATCCTTCACATCCTTTGTTGTATTCCTAGGTATTTTATTGTTTTTGCGGCAATTGTGAATGGGAGTTCACTCATGATTTGGCTCTCTGTCTGTTATTGGTGTATAGGAGTGCTTGTGATTTTTGCACGTTGATTTTGTATCCTGAAACTTTGCTGGAGTTGCTTGCCATCTTATGGAGATTTTGGGCTGAGACAATGGGGTCTTCTAAATATACAATTATGTCATCTGCAAATAGAGACAATTTGACCTCCTCTTTTCCTAACTGAATACCGTTTATTTCTTTTTCTTACCTGATTGCTCTGGCTAGAACTTCCAATACTATGTTGAATAGGAATGGTGAGAGAGGGCATCCTTGTCTTGTACCAGATTTCAAAGGGAATGCTTCTAGTTTTCCCATTTAGTATAATATTGGCTGTGGATTTGTCATAAATAGCTTTTATTATTTTGAGATATGTTCCATTGATACCTAGTTTATTGAGAGTTTTTAGCATAAAGGGCTGTTGAATTTTGTCAAAGGCCTTCTCTGCATCTATTGAGATGATCATGTGGTTTTTGTCTTTGGTTCTGTTTATGTGATGTATTACGTTTATAAAGTTGCATATGTTGAACCAGCCTTGCATCCCTGGGATGAAGCCTACTTGATCGTGATGGATAAGCTTTTTGATGTGCTATTGCATTTGGTTTGCCAGTATTTTATTGAAGAGTTTTGCATTGAAATTCATCATGAATATTGGCAAGACGTTTTCTTTTTTAGTTGCAACTCTTGCCAGGTTTTGGTATCAGGGTGATGTTGTTCTGATAAAATGAGTTAAGGAGGATTCCCTCTTTTTATATTGTTTGGAATCATTTCAGAAGGAATGGTACCAGCTCCTCCTTGTACATTTGGTAGAATTCGGCTCTGAACCCATCTGGACTTGGACTTTTTTTGGTTGCTAGGCTATTAATTGCTGCCTCAACTTCAGCCCTTGTTATTGGTCTATTCAGGAGTACAAGTTCTTCCTGGTTTAGTCTTGGGAGGGTGTAAGTGTCCAGGAATTTATCCATTTCTTCTAGTTTTACTGGTTTATGTGCATAGAGTTGTTTGTAGTAATCTCTGATGGTAGTTTGTATTTCTGTGGAATCGATGGTGATATCCCCTTTATCATTTTTTATTGCATCTATTCAATTCTTCTCTGTTTTTTAAATTAGTTTGGCTAATGGTCTGTCTATTTTGTTGATCTTTTAAAAAAAACCAGCTCCTGGGTTTATTGATTTTTTGAAGGGTTTTTTGTGTCTCTAGCTTCTTCAGTTCTACTCTGATCTTAGTTATTTCTTGTCTTCTGCTAGCTTTTGAGTTTGTTTGATCTTGCTCCTCTAGCTCTTTCAATTTTGATGATAGGGTGTTGATTTTAGATCTTTCCTTGCTTCTCATATGGGTATTTAGTGCTATAAATTTTCCTCTAGACACTGCTTTAAATGTGTCCCAGAGATTCTAGTGCATCGTGTCTTTGTTCTCATTGGTTTTGAAGAACATCTTTATTTCTGCCGTCATTTCATTGTTTATCCAGTTGTCATTCAGGAGCAGGTTGTTCAGTTTCCATTTAGATGTGTGGTTTTCAGTGAGTTTCTTAATCCTGAGTTCTAATTTGATTGCACTGTGGTCTAAGAGACTCTGTTATGATTTCCATTTTTTTGAATTTGCTGAGAAATGATTTACTTCCAATTATGTGGTCAATTTTAGAGTAAGTGCAATGTGGTGCTGAGAAGAATGTATATATTCTGTGGATTTAGGGTGGAGAGTTCTATAAATGTCTGTTAGGTACACTTGGTCCAGATCTGCGTTCAAGTCCTGTATATCCTTATTGATTTTCTATCTGGTTGATCCATCCAATATGGACAGTGGAGTGTTAAAGTCTTCCATTATTATTGTGTGGGAGTCTAAGTCTCTTTGTAGGTCATTAAGAACTTGCTTTATGTATCTGGGTGCTCCCGTATTGGGTGCATATATATTTAGGATCCTTAGCTCTTATTGTTGCATTGATCCTTTTACTATTATGTAACGCCCTTCTTTGTCTTTTTTGATCTTTGTTGGTTTAAAGTCCATTTTATCAGACTAGGATTGCAACCCCTGCTTTTTTTTTTTTTTCTTTTTTGCTTTCCATTTGCTTGATAAATCTTCTTCCATCCCTTTATTTTGAGTCCGTGTGTGTCTTTAAATGAGAGATGGGTCTCCTGAATACAACACACAGATGGCTCTTGACTTTTTATCTAATTTGCCAGTTTGTGTCTTTTGATTGGGGCATTTAGGCCATTTACATGTGTGAATTTGATCCTGCCATTTTGATACTAGCTGGTTGTTTTGCCTGTTAGTGGACACAGTTTCTTCATTGTATCAATGGTCTTTACCATTTGATATGTTTGTGCAGTGGCTGGTATTGGTTGTTTCTTTCCATGTTTAATGCTTCCTTCAGGAGCTCTTGTAAGGCAGGCCTGGTGGTGACGAAATCTCTCAGCAATTGCTTGTTCATAAAAGATTTTATTTTGTTCCTCACTTATGAAGCTTAGTTTGACTGGATATAAAAATCTGGGTTGAAAGTTCTTTTCTTTAAGGATGTTGAATATGGGCCTCCACTCTCTTCTGGCTTATAAGGTTTCTGCTGAGAGATCCACTGTGAATCTGATTGACTTCCTTTTGTGGGTAACCCGACCTTTCTCTCTTGCTGCCCTTAGCATTTTTTCCTTCATTTCAAACCTGGTGAATCTGAAGATTATGTGCCTTGGGGTTGCTCTTCTTGAGGAATATCTTTGTGGTGTTCTCCGTATTTCCTGGATTTGAATGTTGGCCTGTCTTGCTAGGTTGGGGAAGTTCTCCTAGGTAATATCTTGAAGAGTGTTTTCCAGCTTGGATTCATTCTCCCTGTCACATTCAGGTACACCGATCAAGTGTAGATTAGATGTTTTCACATAATCCCATATTTCTTGGAGGCTTTGTTCATTTCTTTTCACTCTTCTTTCTCTAATCTTGCCTTCTCATTTAATTCATTGAGTGGATCTTCAATCTGATATCCTTTCTTCTGCTTGATCGATTCAGCTATTGAAACTTGTATATGCTTTGCAAAGTTCTCATGCTGTGTTTTTCAGTTCCATCAAGTAGTTGATGTTCTTCTCTAAGCTGGTTATTCTTGTTAGCATTTCATCTAAACTTTTTTCAAATTTTTAGTTTCTTTGAATTGGATTAGAACATGTTCCTTTGGCTCAGAGAAGTTTGTTATTACTCACCTTCTGAAGCCTGCTTCTGTCAATTCATCAAACTCATTCTCCATCCTGTTTTGTTCCCTTGCTGGTGAGGAGTTGTGATCCCTTGGAGGAGGAGTTAATATGGAACCAAAAAGAGCCTGCATAGGCAAGACAACCCTAAGGAAAAGAACAAAGCTGGAGGCATCACACTACCTGACTTCAAACTATACTACAAGGCAACAGTAATCAAAACAGCATAGTACTGGTACCAAAACAGAGATATAGACCGGCGGAACAGAACAGAGGCCTTAGAGGCAATGCCACACATCTACAACCATCTGATCTTTGACAAACCTGACAAAAAACAAGCAATGGGGAAGGATTCCCTGTTTAATAAATGGTGTTGGGAAAACTGGCTAGCCATTTGCAGAAAGCTGAAACTGGATCCCTTCCTTTCACCTTACACAAAAATTAACTCCAGATGGATCAAAGATTTAAACATAAGACCTAACAACATAAAAACTCTAGAGGAAAACCTAGGTGGCAATACCATTCAGGACATAGGCATAGGCAAGGACTTCATGACAAAACACCAAAAGCAATGGCAACAAAAGCCAAAATAGGCAAATGGGATCTAATTAAACTTAAGAGCTTCTGCACAGCAAAAGAAAAAATCATTAGAGTGAACCAGCAACCAACAGAATGGGAAAAAGTTTTTGCAAGCTACCCATCTAACAAAGGGCTAATATCCAGAATCTACAAAGAACTAAAGCAGATTTACAAAAAAAAAAACAAACAACCCCATCCAAAATTGGACAAAGGATATGAACAGGCACTTTTCAAAAGAAGACATTTATGTGGCCGACAAACATATGAAAAAATGCTCATCATCGCTGAGAAATTAGAGAAATGCCAATCATAACCACATTCAGATACCATCTCATGCCAGTTAGAATGGCGATCATTAAAAAATCTGGAGACAACAGATGCTGGAGAGGATGTGGAGAAATAGGAACACTTTTACACTGTTGGTGGGAGTGTAAATTAGTTCAACTATTGTGGAAGACAGTGTGGCGAGTCCTCAAGGACCTAGAAATAGAAATACCATTTGACCCAGCAATCCCGTTACTGGGTATATACCGAAGGATTGTAAATTGTTCTATTGTAAAGACACAAGCTCATGTATGTTCATTGCGGTACTGTTTACAATAGCACAGACTTGGAACCAACCCAAATGCCCATCAAGGATAGACCAGATAAAGAAAATGTGGCACATATACACCATGAAATACTATGCAACCATAAAAAATGATTAGTTTGTGTCCTTTGTAGGGACATGGATGAATCTAGAAACCATCATTCTCAGCAAACCGACACAAGAACAGAAAACCAAACACCGCATGTTCTCACTCATAGGTGGCTGTTGAACAATGAGAACATATGGACACAGGGAGGGGAACATCATATACGGGGTGTATTGGGGGGCTAGGGAGCTAGGGGAAGGATAGTGGGGGGGGGTAGAGAGCTTGATGTGGGATAACATTGGAAGAAATGCCTGAGGTAGGTGATGGGGTTGATGGAGGCAGCAAACCACCATGGCAGGTGTATACCTATGCAACAATACTGCAAGATCTGCAAATGTACTCCAGAACTGAAAGTATCATAAAAATAAAGGAAAGAAGACTGGAAAAAGAATAGACAACGAACTTGAGTAGACATTTCTCTGAAGAAGATATATAAATGGTCAGCAAGTACATGAAAAATACACAACATCATTAGTCACTAAGAAAATGTAAATCAAACCAGCACTTCACAACCTCTAGGGTAGCTATAATTTTTTAAAAAGGAAAATAAGTGTTGGCAAAGTTGTGGAGGATAGGGAACCCCAATGCATTGCTGATGGGAATGTAAATGATGCAGTCACTATGGAAATCAGTTTGGTGATTCCTCAAAAATTTAAATATGGAATTCCTATAGGACCCAGCAATTCCACTTCTCAGTATAGACCCTAAAGTATTGAAAACAGGTATTCGAACATATCAAACATACTTGTACACGAATGTTTACAGTAGCACTATTCACAATATCCAAAAGGTAGAAACAATCCAAATGCCCGTCTACTGATGAACAGAAAAACAAAATGCATTGTATCCATCCAGTGAAATGTTACTCAGTGAATAAAAGGAATGACGTATTGATACATGGTACAATGTGGATGAACCTCAAAAACATGCTATTATGAAAGAAGTCAGATACAAAAGGTCACGTATTGTATGATTCTATTTAAATAAAATATCCAAAATAGACAAATCATAGAGATGGAAAGCATATTAGTGTTTGTCAGGAGCTAGGGACAGGAGGGGAAGGGGCATAGAATGTGACTACTTACTGTATATAGGGTTTTCTTGGGAGGTAATGAACTGTTTTGGGGCTACATAGAAGTGGTGATTGTACACCATCATGAATGTACTAAATGCCACTGAACTGTACACTTTAAAATGGTTAATTCTATTTTGTGTGAATTTTGCCCTAAAAAAAAATCCTATTCCCAGCTTTATGCAACACTGTCACCAAGAGGGCATCTCTCTAAGCACCAAACAACCTGGTGGTCCAGAGGGGTCACATGAGTAGCTCTGCTTTCTTGGCCTTTCATATTTTGTTAATGGGCTTAGCAGATTCTTCGTGATCTGAGTTTCTAGCCGGCAGGTATCTTTGATTCAGGGACAGAATTCAATAATCACTGCCCTGTGTGCATAAATGATGGTGTAGAATCATCTAGATGGAAGATGTCATACTCTGAGTGCACATGTATCTCTCCCAGACTCACATATCACAGCTACCTGTGAGTAGCACAGCAAAGTCCCCATCCGGTTCTTCTGAAAACAGCTTTCAGGATTTGATGTTGCCTCTCAGAAGACTCACTTTGCTGCCTACTTTGGAGTTCGTGGGCTTGAGGAGTGTGTTCCCTTTTTTGGAATCAGGGTAGAAAACATTCTGTCCTCAACTACAGGGTCTCAGCTGAGCCTTCTTATATCAGTGGAATCAGAGGTTCGGAAATGATCCTAATGGTGTTGAAGATGAAAAATTGGATCTCAGTTTCAATGAAGAATAATGTTTATTACATACTAAAGAGCACTAAAAGAGATGGCAGCTAATACTGAAGTTGTATGAACATGTGCATCATTAAAAATTGTAATTAAGCCAACTCCCTGAAGACCAATAATGAAACCTAGTGAGGTCGTTTGTGAGAGGATTGGGTTACAATTTCACATTGAGAAGAGATCTGTGGCAGCAGGCAAAACACTGATGTTGACCATGACTCTTGGAGCAGTAAGAGCCGAGAGACCCAGTGATAGAGGGACTCCTTTGTCTCCACCTAAGAGTTGGTAAGAGTGACACTGTGGCACAGATGCAAATGACAGGAAATTCTCAGGAAGTTGCTGAAAGGAAGTGCAAATGCGCTTCCTTTTGGGATCTCGGAAATAATTTTCAAGGAACACAAAACAAATGGTAATGTTGACTTATTTTACTGTAAACAAAATTTTCATGGAGTGTTTACCATGTGCAAGCACCATGTGGGACTCTTTATGGAAATTATCTAGCTTAATTTTCAACCCCCTGACAGGTAAGTGTTGGCATTAGCTCAAATTTACAGATGCAGAAACTGAGACTCTGAAAAGGAATAAGCCACCTGCTCGTGGCTATACCACTCATAAATTATAGACCCAGGAATCAAATCTACGATTGCTGGCTCCAGGACAGACAAGTAGGGACTTGTTTTAAGATCTTATTAAGGGCCTTTCTAGGGATGAGTTGGCAGGGGAAAGAGTGGAAAATCAACCTTTACTGATAACATAATTTGCGTGATTTAATCCTCACAACATCCCTGATGAAGTGAGCACTACAGCTTCCACTTGATTCCCACTTGAGGAAACTATTGAGTCCATCAGTGGCCAATTCTTGTGACGAGGGTTGTTCCTAAGGATGAATTTTTAAAAAAAAACCTTAAGAAGAAACTTTAAGGCACTTCCATAGACCTCCATAGAATGGTTTCAGGCATAACCCTAGGCTCCAGGGTTTCCATTGACCTTCGCTTTGTTAATCTCCTGGTTTGTGCACATGTGCACATGATGCTCAAGGTATAACACATTAGTGGGTCTGCGGCTCCATTATCAAGGCTCCACTACCCTCCAAGTGTACATGGAGGGATACATTGTGCTCACTGGCCCTTTCTGGAAGAGTTTCTGTTGTGTTTGCCTTTTTGTTGGGATCAACGTTTATATTCTGGGATCCAAACAGACTGCTAGAAAATTATCAGCTGCTGAGAGGTAAGGACTGGGATCAGAGTGGAGAAGTTCCTGAAACTGGAGATGGGGAATAATAAAGATCTGGGTGGCGGGTTCATGGAAATCACCATGTTAATTCCTCCTTTCTTCTTAGCCACAATCCAAATTGCCATGGGGAACACCATCAACTGCCCTGCTTCCTGTGGTCTGGCTGTGCAGTGAGTGAGAAGGAAAACCCTGTTTGTAGTTATCTGACATAATCATAAAAAGAAAAGACCACAGCTGTAGTAGCAGCCAACATAACTGATCAACACACTCTATTTCATGTACTTACTTGCTTGGGCATGATCTGATTCAATCCTCACAGCAGCTCTATGCACCAGGTACTATTATACCCCTGGATTTAACCTGCCCCATTTGTACAGATAATGCACCTGTGGCCCAGAGAAGTCAAGTTACCTGCCTTAAGGCCACAGAGCTAGTAAGTGATAGAGCCAAGATTCAAATACAACCTGCTACTTCTGAAGCAATGCTCTGAATCTGATGCTCTCCTGTCCCATTGGGAATGCAGGAATCAAACTGGGTTCCCTGCTGCCATTTTGTAATTACCCTCTATCGCTTTGGGGATCTTCTTGAGGCTCAAAGCCCTAAGACGTTGCTCTGAGTGGGATCAGAGGACAGAGCTCAGGGATGCGAAGAGACAGATGCTGATGTGGGTGGGGGAGGTTGGGGTGGGGAATCTGGGTGGTTACACAGTTTAAGCTGAAAATTGCCAGCTTCACAACTGCATCAGTAAGTGGAGTTGGGGAGAATGAAAAGGGTGAATTAAATAAAATTGTTATGCATCTTCCTTATTTTTTTTTTCACTTTTGTCCTAAGAGAACAATTAAAGAAACAAATGGTTTGTGGAGATTAGCTGACTAGTAGCTTTGCATATTAATATAATGACACTTGGCTGTGTCAGGCTGACTTTCTATTTTGAGGTATTGCTGTCCTTTCAGGCTGAAGAGCTGATTTCAGAGAATTAGGCCCCTGCAGATTAAAAATGAAATCAGTCTGCACTCTGTCTCCATCCTGCTTGCAGCCCCACTAAGACTGTCTGCAGAAAGTAAAAAGGATGTGAACAGGCTGTGTACCATTCTGCCAACAGTCATTACAGTGCATCGGGTCCAGGGGAGGTGAGGCCTGAGGCCAGGCAAGGGTGGGTGTGGGTGTCATCACTTCTCAGGAATGGCTCCACATTTGCAAGACACTGCAGATACAGAGGTCAATGCTGGATCACTTCTCTTGGACGAGTGTCTCACCTAGTAGGGGAGAAGGACACATGATACATACTATAATTTTTTCTGGTAGGGGGGCATCAAGAGTTGACATGTGGCTCAGTCTAGAAGAATGAATAAGAATTGGACAGGCAGACAGGCATGGTACGGAACATGGTTTATTTTTTGGAGCAGAAGATAATGGCTTCAGTATATGGCAATGTATATTGGGCACTGTGATGGCCACAGTAACGCCATAGAAATCTGAGCACTCCTGTGCTGCCTGCATGAGAATCAATCCATTGGCAGTTTGGGTGTCTGTGGCTTAGTCCATGAGCAAAATATCAGAATGGAAATGGAATCTTGCATCACGCCCACTCTCACTCCACCTGCAGTCTTTTTCAGGGAGTAGTTTAAAAAGGGGTTAAGTACAATAACTTTGAGCCAAGCTGATCTGCCACTGCGGGGATGTGGGACTGTAGACAACTCCTCTCTGAGCCTGAGTTGATTCAGTTTCCTCAGGTGAAAAGTAGAAATAAATAACAGTATCTTCCTTACAGGACTGTTGTAAGGATTGACAGATCCTGCTCGTAGAACCCAGATATCAGCTGCTGAAGTCTTTTTATCTTTAAGACCTAGATAACATTGACTCAAACTCCTATTTCCCCTCCCCAAGATATCAGCAAATTTATCTGGGGTTTTCAATTATATGGTCACCTCAGTCTCTAGCTTTTTCTCACCTGTGAGTTATTGTTCTCATAGCTCAACCCATTTACAATTTTGTAGCTCTAAACTTTAAATTCAAACCCTTTCTTTGATTTTGACAACAGCAACAACAACACTACTACTCCCAACACACTAATAACAAATGCAAAACTTTGCAAAGCCTGTATGTGCACAGCATACTTTATTGAAGGCTTGGGGAAATAGAGGAAGTTGTTCCAGCATGGTAAACAGCTTGAAATTGAAAATGTTGTTCAAAGTCCTTTGGCCACGCCTCCAAGTTGTTCAATTTGCCTTTCTCAGCCTTCTTCTCTGCTCCCTCTCTCAGAAACAAAGGAATCTAATTTTTTTCCACTTTACCATACAGAGCAGTTCAACTGTCTTTAGCCCTTAACCCCCAAGCTTGGCATTGGGCTTTTCTTTCAATAAGCAAGGGTGTGGCTGAGGATTGAAAACATCTTAAAAGAATTTAATTAAGTTTTTAGATAAGTTACCATCCACCTCCTTGTTTTTATGGTATGGAGGGTGATTTTTTTCCCTTCATTATACACATAAAGCACATCACAAAAAAACTCATCCTTACTAAGCACACATAAAATAACAGCCATTGTTGTTATAATAATTTTGATACTTTGTACTGATTTGGTCATAAATTAATAAATGTATTATACCTATATTAGTATAGGAGTTGAAAGAGATTATCTCTAGAAAAGGCCTTAGAGATCACATGTTTCTCAATATTTGTGGTTTGGAATATTATATTCACAGGCTGTTTATAGATCATCCAAGAAATAAGGGTTCCTTGCTTAAATTTATTAGAGACATACTACATACTATATTCTACCCTTAGGAATGCAAAATTTACATTAGATTATTAAACGTTTTGATAAGTCCTGCAAAAAGATTATCTGTTTAACTTTGTTCAGCTTGTGTTCTCTAGTCAAATTTGACCAAGGAAACAAATATTGCAATTAGTGTTTCACGAAATTTACTTTGTCCTGTGTTAACCTGGTTCCAACCCATCATTTTACAAATGATAAAAATAAGATTTAAAGAGGGGAAGGACAGGAACCAAAAGGCACCCAGCTAGCTGGTAGTTTCTGAGTCTGATGTAGCAAGTGGAATGGAGACTGAGAAGAGTGTGTCAGGGAAGATCAAAAGACAGCCAGCAGTCTTTTCATACTATTCACCTATCTCTGATACAGGCTGAAAGTCTTTATTGAAAAAGAGTCAACTGAAAGTGTTATGTCTATATTCCCTGTCTACCTGTCTTTATCTCCTCCAATCCAAACTAATCAGGCTTCAAATCCTACTGCTTAAATAACACTGCTCTTATTGAAATCACTAGTGCCCTCCATGTTAAATATCTGATGGTCACTTCCCTGTCTTCATCTGACATGACCTTTTGCCAACATGTGATACAGTTGAACATTTCCTCTTTCTTGAAAGTCTTTCCTGATTTCTTATCACACTAGAGTCTTCTGGTTTTCCAACAACTCCCCTTGCTAGAGTTTTTTGGTGCTCTTGATTGTGGTGGTTATTGTTTATTTTTTAGTGACTTTTCTGAAAAATATTTAAAGTCTTTAATTATTTGTCATGTGTGGCCCCTTAAGTCTCTCTTTGATTAGCCTGGTGTTCAGCTAATGATTGTGCAGAGATTGTTTTAAATGTATAGAAAGGATCGATCCAAGATGGCCATTTAGGAAGAGCTCAGGATTGCAGCTCCCAGTGAAAGCGCAGAGGGTGAGTGGATGCCACATTTTTATTGCCCACAGACTAGGAAATTCCCAGGCGGAGGAGCCCCATGGTCACCAGCACGGCTGTGTCAGCCGGCACGGCTGCTTTGCCCTGCACGGCTGCTTTGTCAGCACCCCGGCGTAGTGGTTTTCCATACAACATACACTGGTCTGGGTGCCCTTTTGGCTGGTGATTGGAGCCACGGGAAGTCGCCCATTCATCTGTTTAAAAAGGGGACTGAAGAGGGAACCAGGAGAGTAGATTCCAGGGCAAAAAAAGTGCCACGAATCTTAGTGCCGCTGTTTAAGCCAGTGCAGTGAGTCACTGCAGGGGAAAACACACAGATCCTGGCACCTCTTCAACAGGCGACTGGAACACCAACTTAAAAAAAAAAAGGGGGTCCGGATCCAAGATGGCCGTTTAGGAACAGCTCAGGATCGCAGCTCCCAGTGAAAGCGCAGAGGGTGAGTGGACGCCGCGTTTTTATTGCCCACAGACTAGGAAATTCCCGGGCAGTGGTGCTCCACGGTCGCCAGTGC
>NW_016107833.1:0-9665 GCF_001604975.1 Cebus imitator
GGATTAACCAAAGAGCTTGTCTTGTTTTATTTGCTTACTGTTATTTTTTCACACCCAATTCTCACTTTTTTCCTGTATCCCTATATGAAATTAATAAAATACACATAAAAATATTTGTGAGATATAGATTATGTTATTATGTCCATGTCTGTGTACTGAATTTGCCGAAATGATTTTGCGCTATGTCTCATTTTGTTTCTTACCGTTTTAACATAACATTTTTCAAGAACCAGCTATGTTGTTTGATGTTCTGCTTTAATGCCTCTAATTGTTAAAAATATTTCAAGATGCACATTCGTCACATTTTTACATATTCGTCTCATCAGCAATGGAAAATTAGTGTATTTTCTATTCCCCGCTCCTACACACAATGATGTGATGAATGTCATTATTCATCTCCATGTAACCCTGCTGTAAAAATTTCTCTGGAGTTTATAACTACGAGTGTGATTACTGGGTCAGAGAATTTCCAGAAAGGCTGTACCAATTTTACTGTACTACCAATATGTTGTTTCTTTTTACAAAAACTCCCTATTATGATTTTTTCTAACTTTTGCTATTCTGAGGGGTGTAAAATGTCATTCATTTGTGATTTAGTTATAATTTCTCTACAATAGCTTTAGCTTCTCTGAATAAATGTATTGCCCCCTCAGATTTTCTCTTGTAAGCTGCTGACTTAGATGTTTTACACACATTTTTGTGGGTTGACCTGTCTTCTTCTTATTGACAGAAGTTCCTTATCTATTCTAAATATTAATTTCAGGTACATTTTAGATGCCCCAGTTATTCATCTGTCTGTAAGTATTATGTATGTTGGCATTTATTGAATCTCCAGTTTTAGTGCCATCAAATCCATCTCTCTCTCTGGTTTTTTTTTTTTTTTTTTTTTTTGCCTTATAGCTGATATTTTTAGGTACTGTTTTAGAATGCAATCCTCACTCCAAAGTCACATTTCATATTTTCATCTATTAACTCTAAAATTTAATCTTTCAGATTTAAGCCTTTATTTACCAGTAGGCCACTTTTGTGGCAGGAATCCAGTATTTTTTTTTTTCTATATGTATTTATCTAGCTTGTCTTCTAGATAGCCTATCTTTTTCTTTTTTAAACTACTTTATTGAGGTATGATTCTCGTGGAAAAATCTGTACATAATGTAAACATTTCAATGAGTTTTGATAAGTAGACACCCGTGAAATCATTGCCACTATCAAAGCCATAAACATATCTGCCACCCTACAAAGTCTCCTCCCTCTTCCTTTATTGTTATTAGTGTGTTTTGTTGTTTATAAGATCTGTTAACATAAGATCTCCCCTGTAGGAATTTTAAGTGTACAATACAGTATTGTTATCTATAAGCACTATGTTCTATAGATCTTCAGAACTTCATCTTGGGTAACTAAAACTTTGTACCTTTTAACAATCACCTCCCGTTTTCCTGCTCTATACCCTCAGCCCCTTATAACCACCATTCTACTCTCTGCTTCTCCAAGTGGGAAAATGTGGAATATTTTAGATTCCACATATAAGTGTGATCATGCAGTATTTGTTCATGTCTGGCTTGTTTCTCTTAACATAGTGCCCTCAAGCACTAGTCATATTGTTGCAAATGGCAGGATTTCCTTCTTTATTAAGGATGAATAATATTCCATGTATGTATATACCACAATTTCCTTATCCATTCTTCCTTCAGTGGACACTTAGAATGTTTCCATATCTTGGTTATGTTGTATAATGCTGTAGTACACATGGGTGTGCAGATAGGTTTTTGAGATCCTGATTTCAGTTATTTTGTATACATACCTGGAAGTTCGATTATATAACAGTTCTATTTTTAATTTTTAAGAACCTCTATAATATTTTTCTTAATGGATCTACAAGTTACATTCTCTCCAGCAGCACATAAGAGTTCTCTTTTCTCCATGTCCCTGTCACCAACAAATCTTTTGTTTTTCAATAATAGCCACCTTAAAAGGTGTGAGGTTTTTGTAGCACATTTGTGCTACTATAATAGCATTTTGAGGATATTAACAGCACAGCCTGGGTAATTTACAAAGAGCAGAAATTTATTACTCATAGTTCTAGAGGGTGGGAAGTCCAAAATCAATGTGCCTCCAGCTTTGGTGTCTGGCAAGGGCCTGGTCTTTCTGCTACCAAGATGGCACTGTGTTGCATCATCCTGCAGAGGGGATGGACACTGTGTCCTCCCATGGTGAAATGGCTGAAAGGGAATGAATCCACTTTCTCAACACTTTATTTAGAGACCCTAATCTTATACATGAGAGCTCAATCCTTATGTCTTGATTACCTCCTAAAGGTCCCACCTCTTAATACTGTCACATGGGTAATTAAGTTTCAACATATGAATTTTGGGGGTCACATTCAGACCACAGAAGAGGTGATATCTCACTTGTGGTTTTGATTTGCACTTCCTTCATAATTAGTAATGTTGAGCCCTTCTTTGTATATTCACTAGTTCTTTGTATGTCTTCTTTGGAGAAATAGCTCATCAGTTCCTTTGCCTATTTTTTAATGTGGTTATTTGTTTTTTCATTATTCAGTTGTTCCTTATATATTTTGGATATTAACCTCTTACCAGATATATGGTTTGCAAATATTGGCTCCAATTCCATATATTACCTTTTCATTTTAGGGACTGTTTCTTTTGCTGTGCAGAAGCTGTTAAATTTGATGTGATTACACTTATTTTTGTTTTTGTTGCCTGTGCTTTCAGTGTTATAACCAAAAAGTCATTGCCAAAACAAATGTCAAGGAGTGTTTTCCTTGAGTGTTTTGTAATTTCATATATTTAATACATTTTGAGTTGATTTTTTGTATATAGTGTAAGACAAGGGTCCAATTTTATTCTTTTGTAGATGGTAATCCAATTTTTCCAATACCATTTATTGAAGAGGCTATCCTTTCTCCGTTGGGTATTCTTAGAGCCCTTATCAAAAATTAGATGACCATACATTTGTGGGTTTACTTCTCATGTCTCTATTTCATTGTTCTGTGTGTCTGTTTTTATGGAAGTACCATACTATTTTAATTGCCTTAGCTTTGTAGTATAATTTGAAATCAGAAAGTGTGGTGCTTCCAGCTTTGTTCTTCTTGCTCAAGATTGCGTTAGCTATTTGGGGGTCTTTTGTGGTTTCATAAGTATTTTAAGATAATTTTTTTCTATTTCTGTGAAAAGTGTAATTGGAATTTTCATACAGGTTGCACTGAATCTGTAGATCCCTTTCAGCAGTATGGACATTTTAAATACATTAATTATTCCAGTCCATGAACATGGAATATATTTTTTATTTATTTGTATTTATTTTAATTTCTTTCAACAATGTTTTATACTAATCAATGTCCAGGTCTTTTACCTCTCTGGTAAATTTACACTTAAGTATTTTGTTCTTTTTGGTGCTATTGTAAGTTGTTTATCTTTTTCTGAAAAACTCACTGTCAGTGTATAAAAGTACAGATAATGTTTATAAAATATGTTTATAAAATAATGTATAAAATATGCTTATTTTATAAACTGCAGTTTTATTGAGTTTTTTTTATTAGTTTTAACAGTTTTTTGGTAGATTTTTTAGGTTTTTCAAAACATAATATTATATTATCTAAAAACAGAAACAATTTAGTGTGATCCTTTTCAGCTTAGATGTCTTTTATTTCTTTTTCTTGCATCACTTTTCTGGTTAGTGCTTCCCATACTATGTCAAATAGAAGTAGCAAGAGTGTGCTAATTTTCCTGATGTTAGAGAAAAAATTTCCAACTTTTCACCTTTGAGTGTGATGTTAACTGTGGCATTATAATATATGGTCTTCCTTGTGCTAAAGTACATTCCTTCTATATCTAATATGTTGAAAGTTTTTATTATGAAAAGATGTTGAATTTTGCTAAAGGCTTTGTTTTGCATCTATTTTGATTTTTATGACTTATTCTGTTAATGTGGTATATAACATTTATAGATTTGTGTATGTTGAATCACCCTTACAATCCAGAGATAAATGATAATTTATTATGGTTTATAATCCTTTTAATGTGCATTGAATTCAATTTGCTAGTTTGAGAACTGTTACCCTTATGTTCACCAAGGATATTGGGCTGTAATTTTCTTTTCTCATAGATTTCTTTTCTGTCGTTGATATCAAGGCAATGCTGGCTTCATAATGAGTTTGGAAGTGTTTCCTTTTCTTTAATTTTTTGGAGGAGTTTGAAAAGAATTACTGTTAACCCTTCTTTAAATATCTGTTAGAGTTCAATGTTGAAGCTATTTATTCCTGGGTTTTCTTTTGTGAGAGTTTTTGACTTAAAGTGTAGTTTGTCTGATATAAGAATAGCCAATCCTGTTCTCTTTTGATTGCAGAAATATCTTTTTCCATTCCATTTTCAGCCTATGTGTGTCCATAAAGTGTTTCTTGTAAGCAATGTATGGCTGATTTTTTTTATCCGTTCAGCTACCCTGTATATTTTAATGGGAGTATTTAATCCATTTACATTCAAAGTAAATATTGGTAGGTAAGGACTTATCATTGACATTTTTGTTAATTATTAACTGACTGCTCTGTAATTTCTTTGCTCCCTTCTTTCTCTCTTGCTGTCTTATTTTGTGATTTGATAATTTTTGTAGTGATATGCTTTGATTCCTTTATATCTTTTGCATATCTACCACAGGTTTGTCTTTTGTAATTATCACGAGTCTTACATAAAATGAACCACAAAAGGCTCCAAACTAGCTAAAGCAATCTTGATCAAGAACAAAGATGGAAGCATCAAACTTCCTTATTTCAAAATGTATTACAAAGCTATAGTAATTAAAACAGCATGCTACTGGCATAAAAAAAAGACATGTAGAACAATGGAATAAAATAGAGACCTGAGAGATTAACCCATACATATATGGTCAGCTAATTTTTGACAAGGGCTCCAAGAATACACAGGAGGAAAGCGTAGTCTCTTCAATAAATGGTATTGGTAATATTGGATCACACATAACAATCTGTTTTAAGTTAATAGCAACTTAATTTCAATCACATACCAAAAGTACCTGTTCACTCCCATGCATTTTTTGTTATTAGTGTCACAATTTACATCTTTTCTATTTGTATCCACTAGCAAATTATTTTAACTATAGATATTTTTAATACTTTTATATTTTAACTTTTATATTAGAGTTCAATGTGATTTACATATCACCATTACAGTATTCTGATTTTGAAAATGAACTTATCTCTACCCCTGTGTATTATACCTTTACATGTTTTTATGTTGCTGATTAATGTCTTTCGATTTCATTTTGAAGAACTCCCTTTTGCATTTCTTTTAAGACAGTTCTAGTGGTTATAAATTCTCCCAGCTTTTACCTCCCTGGGAGTGTTCCTTTGTTCTTCATTTCTGGAGAACAGCTTTGACAGGTGTAATATTCTTGGTTAGCACATATTTCCCTCAGCACTTTGAATATCTTATCCTACTCTCTCCTGGTCTGTAAGATTTCTGATGAGAAATCTACTGATAGCATTTTGAAGCTACCCTTGTATGTAACAAGTTGCTTTTCTCTTGCTGCTTTCAAAATTCTTTGTTTTAGACTTTTGACAATTTGATCATAATGTTTTTCTATAAAGACCTCTTTTTACTCAACCTCTTTGGAATCCTTTGGGCTTCCTGGAGCTGTATGTTTGTTTCACTTTACAGAGTTGGAGAGTTTTCTGTCATTGTATCATTAAGTAAGCTTTCTTCCCCTTTATCTTTACTGCTTCTTGAACACCAATGTTTATATGGGTTCACTTGATAGTGTCCCATAAGTCCCATAGGCTTTTAAAAATTGTTTTTCATATTTTTTGTGTGGTTGTTCCTCTATTGGATAATTTCAAACAATCTGTCTTTGAGTTCATTAATGTTATTCTGCTTGATCAAGCCTGCTATTGAAACTCTCCATTAAATTTTTCAGCTAAGACATTGCATTCTTTAGCACCACAATTTTTGTTTGGTTCTTTCATTTGTTTCTTAAGGTTGAATGTCTCATTTTGTTCATATATTTTTTAAAATTTAATTTAGTAGTTTATCTTTCTTCCCTTGTAGCTCACTGAGCTTTAAGATGGCTATTTTGAATTTTTTGTCAGCTAATTTGTAAATTTTCATTTCTTTGAGGTCAGCTACTAGAACTGTATTTCATTCCTTTGGTGATATGATATTTTCTTGAATTTTCATGTTTTGAATTTCTTACTTTTTTTGATTCTTCATTTTCTTGAATTTTAAAAAAGATGTCTTCAAATTTGAAGAAGTAGTCATCTTCTCCAGTATTTACTGACTGGCTTTGGGCCAGAAGGATCTTTACCAGTGAGCCTGGTTAGGGATTCTGGGAGTCTCTCAGAACTTTCCTATGGATGCAAGTGCTCCATTCTTCTTATTCCTTATTAAGAAAGAAATCTTAGGATTGTGTGCCTTCTCTCTATCCCACAAAACCAGGCCTGGTACTGATGGCATTCAGCTTATATTCCCTAAGGCAATACCCTGAAGTGCTTAATGTTGTACACCTTCTCCCTCACCAGTAGAGTCAAGCCTGATGCTAATATCTGTACGTGTTGAGATCCATGTGCTATCTGAAGGAGCTTGTGCAGGCCATGCACAGGGATGTACAGGGTGCTGTCCATAGGAGAGAGTGGCACAGGGTGCTGGGGAAGTTCATCACTTGGTTGTGGGGGTCCTCATGCAAGTCATCCTGTGGAGTTCAGTGGTGGGTCTCTTGGAGTCTATGAACTGATTATTAGAGATTGTGACTGGCTGTACAGAATTGCACACCAGCTGTTGTGTACTCTCTTCTCCCTGCTCCTAAGCTTATTCCTTCAGTGTTCTGGGTGAAGTGAGACAGAACAGACCTCCCAGCTAGCAATTCACAGGACTAGAAAAATTAGAACACACATCACTCACTTTCCCTAGTAGTAGAAATTGCAGGCCAATCAGGCCTCTCTTGGTACCAACTTGTGCCACCTTGGGAGAGGGGTGACATGGATAAAGTGAAGCTACTTATCCTGTTTAAGGAATAAGATAAGAGGAAAAACTTATCCTGTTTTTGCTCTTGGATTTTTTGTTCCACTGCAGTGCTGGAAACTCAGCCAGACTCTGGGGCTTCCATAGAAGTATTCCTGTCCATGGGTGGTTACCAGAATTGGTGTTTCTGTGGAAATGAGAGCTGAAACCTCCTAGTATGCCATCTTATTGATACCATTTCTGTCCTTTTTCCTTTCAATTTGTAGAGTTGACTTTGACATTTATCAAGTTAATATCATATCAAGTTTATTAACTGATATGTTTCTGAGCACTATGTGGTATTCCAATTGACTTTTTCCTTTCCCTAAGGAATCTAAATTTCTGCTTGTTTAAACTTACGGTTTTGGCCAGGCACTGTGGCTCATGCCTATAACCTCAGCACTTTGGGAGGCTGAGGCAGGAGGATCACTTGAGGTCAGGAGGTCAAAACCAGCTTGGTCAACATGACGAAACCCCATCTCTACTAAAAATACAAAAATTAGTCAGGTGTGGTGGTACACACCTGTAATCCCAGCTACTTGGGAGGCTAGGGCACAAGAATCTCTTGAACCTGGGAGGTGAAGGTTGCAGTCAGCCAACATTGCACCACTTGCACTCCAGCCTGAATGACAGTGTGAGACCCTGACTCAAAAAACTAAATTAATAAACAAACAGGTTTTATTGCATACTTTAATGTCTGCTATGGTACACCAACCTCACCCACTTTTGATTTTATTGTTCAAAATTTCAAAATGGATGTGGCAATTCAGAGTCTTATTTTTCCAAATGTATTTTTAAGTGTTTGTTGAAATCTTCAAAGCATTATTTTCTTATATGTTTTGAAATACATTTGTAGAAGGTGTAAAAGTTTCTGTTGGCATTTTATTTTAAGCTGTCCTGAATTTCTGGATTAAATTGGAGGAAAATTGACATTTTTGTCACATTGAGTCATCTCATTCATTAATGATACGATATAATGTAACATATCTCTTCATTTGTGTATACCTATTATTTGTTTTTCTATTTTTTATAATTTTGTCAATAAAGGTCTTAAGCACTCTGTTTTGGATTAATTCTTAAGTACTTTTATCACCTTGTGACTGTGTAAGTCAATACTCCTTAATAAACTCCCTTTCATATGTCTATCTATTCTATTAGTCCTGTCCCTCTAGAGAACCCTAATACACCTAGTAATGGATATTTACAAACAAGCAAAAAGCTGCTGCAAAATTATGCATAATAAAACTTTTGAAAGCTTTCTCTTTGAAATCAAAGACAAGACAAATATGCCTACTGATGTAGTTTTGATGTTTGACATCTCATCACATCTCATTTTGAAATTTGATCCCTAGTTCTAGAAATGGGGCTTGATGGGAGCTATTTGGATTGTGGGCTTGGAGAAAGGAAGCCAATCTGAGTCCCAAAACCTCAAAAGTAGGGAAGCTGACAGTGCAACCTTCAGTCTGTGGCCGAAGGCCCAAGACCCCCCTGGTAAACCACTGGTATGGGTCCAAGAGTCCAAAAGCTGAAGAACTTGAAGTCTGATGTTTGAGGGCAGGAAGCATCCAGCATGGGAGAAAGATGGAGACCAGAAGACTTAGTCAGTCTAGTGCTTCTGGGTTCCTCTGTCTGCTTTTATCCCAGCAGCTGATTAGATGGTGCCCACCCAGATTGAGGGTGGATCTGCCTCTTCTAGTCCACTGACTCACATGTTAATCTCCTTTGGCAACAACCTCACAGACATGCTCAGGAACAGTACTTTGTGTCCTTCAATGTAATCAAGTTGATATTCAATATTAACCATCATACTAGGTTAAAGAAATGCTCTTTTATTCTTAGTCATCCATAAGTATTATAATGCCTGGATGTTGAATTTCCTTAAATGCTTTTTCCTTCACTTAGGTAGAAGATCAAATGCTATTTCTCCTTTAATTTGCTAATATGATGAATTACATTAATTTATTAAGTTAAAACAGTCTTGCAGTTTTGGGATTAAATCCAATTTAGATACAATATATTATCTTTTTCATATATTAATGCATCTAGTTTGCTAATATTTATTTTATGGATTTCGTATCTATTATATATTACATAAGATGCCATTATTTTATATGTCACTATGAAAGAACAAAAATACTGTCAATGAAAGTATGACACAACACTTTAAAAAAAAAGAAAATTTTTTATCATTCTCTGATACTGGTGGGACTATGTCTAAAATTCCACCATAAACAGGATGTTTGTTTTGTTATAAATCTTTTAAGGATGTTTCCTTGTATTTCTATTTTTCTTGTGTTTTTAAAAATTATAAATAGATTTTGAACTCTATGAAATATTTCTTTGGTACCCATTGAGAAAATCATGATAGCAACCTACTAGTGTGTGAATTAACTTATTGATTTGCTAATGTTAACTACACTTTTAAGGGTTTTCTCCAATAAACCTTAGCCTATGTATTGTATTTTTTCTATGCTATTTCTGTTGGTTAATACATTAAAAAAAATTTATATCTAAGTTATGAGTAACGTGGGCTTATAATTTTCTTTTCTAGCCTTATTTGATTTAAAATTAAAGTTACTCTAACTTCATAAAATTTTTTAAGTAACTTTTCTTCTTTTTCTAATTCCTGGAATTACTTTT
>NW_016107833.1:15337-59057 GCF_001604975.1 Cebus imitator
GCTCCGGGGCGCCGACAAAGCAGCCGCACGGGGCAAAGCAGCGGCACTGGCCGGCACAGCCGCGCTGGCCGAAACAGCCGCGCTGGCGACCGTGGAGCACCTCTGCCCGGGAATTTCCTAGTCTGTGGGCAATAAAAACACGGCGTCCACTCACCCTCTGCGCTTTCACTGGGAGCTGCAATCCTGAGCTGTTCCTAAACGGCCATCTTGGATCGGAAATCTGGAATTACTTTTCTAAGACAGAAGTTATCAGTTCTTCAAAGTTGGCAGCACTTTTTTTATATAATTTTTTGGGCCAGGACCTATTTGTAGTTCCATTGCAATGTGTCATATGATAAATAGGAACTCATCTTTCTTTTACAGTGAATTTTTAATAAATATAAACCCAGATATTTGATGTTACAAAGGGAATAAGATACCATTTAGCTATACACTAAAATTTAGACAATAATTATTGCACTACGTATACTTTCGAGTCAGCCTACCTAATGGGTTATACAGAAACATGTACAATATTCAACGCCAGTGTGTTTCATCTTAAGTTCTCTCACAATCTCTGCACTTTTTACCCCTTAGGACATACGGGACGGTTATTAAAGTCTCTCTGCTTCACCAGTCTTTCCTTCCTGCTGCTGCACATCATCTTCCACATCACGTTGGCGAGTCTTGAAGCTCAACATCGTATTGCACCTGGCTACAACTGTGAGTATTATGGTGATTTCTTTCTTTATGTTATATACGTGTGTAATAAAGCTGTGTGTTATCACACACATAGAAACCTATGCAATAATTAAATTATAAAATTCATGGAAATTTTTGGTCTTTGGCAATGCAGTGTAAATATATAAAAAGAAGCTTTGCCATAGAAAATTGGGTGATGAGATTAAGTTTATTAATGACTCTTCAACATGTGTTGGAGATCATCCCCTATCTGCATGCAAATCATTATCATTGAGCTTAACCTAAGATTCAGTAGTTACAGACAGCCCGTCGAGCTTTCAGTATAGTCAGTTAAAAAAATATATACAATTTCTAACGTCATGAATAAAAGTATAAAAGTTGAATAATATTATATAAAATTATATGGCAATGACGTTAATCCTATTATAAAGTACAATGTAAGATTTCTCATGTTTTTATGGGAAAAATGTAATGACACATGTAGTTTCTCTTTCATATTGGAAGTTTTTTTTATTGATATTTAAAGGGAAGCAGTATTTCTTAGACATCTTATATTTTGAAGTTATGATCTGAAAGAGTCAATATACATATTTTATCTAGATAGTATTATCTTTTGAAAATGTTCCTGTCATTGAATAAATCATGCTTCAGTTTTTGTAGGATGTGTGATTGTTACTTGAAAAAATAGAAGCATTTCAAGTAGGTAAAAGCAATTATATGTTTTCTGTTAAGCTACGGAAACCCTGAGATATTTGAAATAGACTGTAATAACAGTTGTAACTTGTCAGTTTTTCTTTGAAGAACCCATTTGTGGGATTGAAATTTCCTGACCTTTCACAAGCACAGGTAATATGAAGCAAATCCACTCTTCCCTGTAAAGTAAAAAGGAAATAAAAATTCTTCATGGATCAAAGAGTATTTGTTTAAATACAGTGAGGAATCCTTCAGTAAAATTTATATTCATAAACTAGCCATTATCCCTCACTGTATAGATGTTAGAGAGCTAAAGTTAGTATTCATTTCATTTTATCGATTTCAGTGTAATTTTGATAACAATGCCTATCAAGATGATTTTTTTAAGATCTATTTTTAAGGTATTTTTAATTGAAATATAATTCACATATTATAAAACTCATCCATTTGGAATATATAATTCAGCAGTTTTTAGCATATTTAAAAGGTTGTGCAGCTATCACTACTAATTCCAAAACACTGCCATCATCCAAAGGAAACTCCATACCCTTGAATAGTTATTTCCCATTCCCTTTCCAGCCATCTCTAGGCAACCACTAATCTGCTTTCTATCTTTATTAGATTTGCCTATTCTGGACATTTTATCTATATGCAATCACACAATCCGTGACTTTTGTATATGACTTCCTTAATTCAGCATAAAGTTTTCAAGATTTGTCAATGTTGTAGCATGTATCAATACTTTAATCCTTTTCCTGGCAGTATAACATTCAGTTGTTAAAATGTGGTTTTCATGTTTGTTAAAAACCACGTTATCCCATTATTAAAGCCTTCATGAAACACAGTGTTTAAATAAGGGTATTTTGGTTATGTTACCTTGATAAAAAGCATTTACTATTTTTGGCCAGGTTCAAATCTTTCTGGACTTAGTAGAAATGTTAGCAGCAACAATGCTGATAGTAGTATTGTCTTATAAGATACAGTGCGTATTAACCAAAAATCCTTTGGCTGTTTCTTAACAAGCCACTCTCAGGACCATAAGGAAGAATCTTATAACTAAAGGTGTTGTCTAGATAAAAGGCTTTTTCAAAAATGATGAGTTCTTCATCATTAGAAATATTTTTAAATTTTGAGCATATATATATATATATATATATATATATAACTTATTCATGTATGCAAAAAATTTTAGGTTGCTAAGTAATATAGGAAGGTGGGTGGAGGGTAGAAGTGAAATTTATGATCTCTTTTGACTCACAGAGTCTAAGTGTTTCTATTTTGGATTGATGATTTTCCATAATTCTACAAAGATCAAAATAAAAATGCGATATGAAATGCTAAAACAACATTATTTTCTCTGCATTTATAACTGCAGTTACTCTGTTTATGTTCTCCATAGGGTATAGACAGAAAAGCAAGCTTACACACACACACACACACACACACACACACACACACACACACACACACTTGTTCTTGCTTTGGCTCTTTCTCCAGCAAAAATTCAAAATACTTGGACACTTCAGGTGGGACCTCTATTAATATCATGCAGAAGTCTGTATTTTCCAGTGGTGAAGGGAGGTGGCCATCTCAGCTGTAGTCACAGCTGGCCCCTTGACCTACCTCTTCCCAAGCCTTCCTTGCCCAACCAGTATTAAGGAGCTAGGTCTGCCCCTCCTAACCTCACTCCTAAATATATGGGCTTTTTGATATTATGATATTTCCATGTCTCTGTCAAAGATATTTTTTATTCATGCACAAATGCCCTCTACACTCATCCTATACTGTAATATATTTGAACATGTCAGTGTCTAACATAACATCTTCCCTTTCCTTTTTCTTTTGCTGTACCCAGATGAAAGCTCTATGCTGTTACGAGTCAATTTAATAGAAGTCATAATAGTAAACTTTATTTCCGCAAAGTTAAATTCCAATTTGAAGTTTATTTCTACAAAAAGTTATAGTTCCAATTTAAAGTTCCAGTATTTTTGATGAAGTAACCAGTAGAGAAGACATATGTGAAAGACTGAGGGGGGAAAAATTGAGTTTTTTACTTCCAGCCATACTAATCTTGAAGGTGGGTTTATAGAAATCACAAATTTCTCCTGAAAACCTAGTGATGCCTGTAATCGCATTGGCTCATCAGGTATTGCAGATTATTTTTGGTTTAGCTTTATGTGTAGCATTTAAAATTAATACATTCTTGAAAAGGGATAAAAGGGAAGAACAAACAAACTTCAGAGCTTTGCAAACTAATTTAGTCCAAGATTGACACAGACCAGGTTTTCAGCCCAGAGCACTTTTTAATGATCAAGTTATATAAACTGAAAATACTGTTAGGGTGGGTAATGGAAACACTGACTTTTTAATTTAGAGTTGACTTCACTTCACTAATGTTATTGTTTCTCAAGTATTTGGAATTATTATTATGCCATCGGAGTTGTAAACACAAGCTCAATTATTTCAATATACCAAATTTGAAGTTTATCCTTTTTTGGCATCTGCATAGATAACATAGCAAAAATTCAAATAAAAAGACAAAAGCTGTCTTGGCCATCAGCGTTGAACATTTTGAACGTTTTCTCTATCTTCAAGACATTGGTAAATTAAAATTAAAACCCAGGTAAGTCAGGTTATCGAATCATATTCAAGTAGAATTCAAATTCAAAATCACCATGTGCTCCTTTATGTGTGCTGAATTTTGAATTTTGTTTTCCTAACTGCTTATTTTCCCCATTTAAAACGCATACCCTCACCCTCATTATCACAAAAGGTTCCAGCATCTCTTAGGAATCTGACATAAGTTTTGGTGGGACAACAGTAGCATTTATAAATATTGAGTCATTGAAAGTTTTTGTTACCCCAGAGTCCTGTGAATATTAACTGGCAGTAATAAAGATTTTTTCAAACCACCGTATTTAGATTTTGACTAGTTGGCAGGTTTGATAAAGGTGCCATTGTGCAGTACTGTAACTTAACACCACTCCCTTCTACCTTTTTTTTTTTTTTTTCATTTCCAAAACAGTGCTCTTATAGGTAAGTGAGGAGTCCATGGGGCAGGGGAGACCTCTGTAAATATTGCTCAAACATATGTTGTGCCGCTTACTAAAACATTTTCATTCCACCAAAACTATGCTACTTAAATAAATGTAAACCCGGTTTCAATTATGTCATTACAGATTACATAGAAGTAGTTTGTTTGACTCCGTGTTAGATTTGTGGCAATGTTAGTGAAATTTGAAGGCCGGTCTGGATTCTTGTGCTGTGCTTAAAGCATGCTATTGATTGAAAGAAACTTTTGAGTTAGCAACTATACAGGAAAAATTTGTGATGTTAATATCTCCTGTTTATAGAGCATTTATGAGCCATAAGACCCCATGGATTATTCTATTACTTTTTCAATTTATGACTCCTTCCTTTCTTGTTCCAGGCAGGCTTTGCTATTCTTTAAGTAAGACACTCCCTGTATCCATGCACTGCCCTATTCATTCTCTAAACAAGTCCTTAGGGTGGACAAGGCTATGCAGCTGGACCACTGCGGTCTGTGTGCAGGCCCCAGCCTGAGGAGGAACTGAGCAGGAGAGTCCTTTGTTAGGCTCCATCCAGTGGGAGACAGTGGAATCCTTTTATTTATGTCAAGAGGCTGGTCTCCTGGCCAAGCCTTGCCCACGGAGGGCTACGCCTTTGTGTAGTCTCTTCTCTCCAAGACGGTGCCCTTTTTCTGTATAAACGCAGTGCCCAACTTGCAGGTAGTGCTGAGGTAGGGATTACAATGAAGAAACAGGCACTAGAGGCCAAATGAATTGCAGGAAGCCATTGCGTGTCTCAGCTGGAGTCTCAGCACAGATCTGTCTGGCCTTCCATCCTCCCCCCATCTTTACGGAGCTGTTTATTCATCGTGTGTGTAAGATTGTTTCCTCCACTGTGGTTCTTAGGACTTTAGATAAGTCTATTTTCAAAGGACTAAAATTAGCTATTCTCTTATTCGTCCAGCTGAATATTTTCTTTGCATCCTTCAATGGCAGCATTCCTGGTTGGATTCAGCTTCCCCCAAAGCTTACACCCTCAGATGCATTGCTCTTTCGCCCTGCAGGAGGAGGGTCATCCAGAGTTTCATCCTTTCTCATTCTACAAGCGCATGAAACTTGCTCCAGAAGCCCACCAACCAAGAAGTTAGGACAGGCCTCCATAGTTTTTTTCCTGACATGCTTCTGTCCTTGAAATGCACAAGGCTCCCAATGCCAAGGATCAAGGTACATCGGCCTGTGATAAGAAGACGGAGGGACAGACCCAGCCTGGCAGTTTATCCTCCCATCCCGATGACTGTGGGGAGGACCACAGACTAAGCCACTGTTGTATACACACTGCTTGCCGGTGTGAGTGCTAACTCATCCCTTTGCACACAAAGCTGTAAACTTCACCCCACACTTCATTAGTTGTGCTAATTGGAGATGGAGCCTAGATTTGCAGTCACTGCTGGATCCAACCTCATACAAATAACTCCATCCTCATACAATCAAAATTCTTGACATTAATTTTTCATATTTGAGACAGTACTGTGGAGAAAAGAGCTAATAAGTGTGAAATGGGGGACAAAATTTATAAAAGCAAACTCATACCCTGCATGTTCTGAGTTCTCTTTTGAAACCACTCTCTGCTGCCTGCTTTCTTCGGAAGGCTGATCAGCGAGGCGAGGTGTTATCAGTGGAGCCTGGGTTCCTTACCTCACCCCGTTCCCTGATCTTTCTATTTCCTAACTCATTCAGGCACCACACATGGCCTCTTCTCTCCTTGGGCCAGCTTCCTGAAAGCAGATGTTGCCTCTTCATACAACAATTTAAAAAAACTGGTCCAAGCTGTAACTTTACTTCTGACTCATGGAGGTGCATGCCAACCTAGATGGAGCCTACTGCTCTGCTCAGTGGGCAAATACACATTTATGATGAATAGACTCTGGATGGAAGCACTGCTGAAAAAGAAATTTGATAGCCCAATATCTGATGGATATTGGAATGCTCTTGGAATAATGAATACACATTGTTTTTACTGCCAAAAGCTAGGCACAGGCATGAAGGTGAGCTGAGGGGTGGTACCACATGACACCCATCCGTGTGGACAACCCTTAAGCCAATGCCATGTTGATATTTTGATTCACCTTTAGTAATGGTAAGAGAGGGATGCTCACTTTATGCAGCAATTTTCAAATAGAATATCTCATTTTAACATGACAAATCTTTTTCATGACAATTTTTACACTATTTAATATATAACTAAGTTTACGATCTTCCTTATCTCTGTGCCTCAGTTTCCTCAACTATCAAATGAAGATAATAGTCATCATCTCATAGGCTGTTGTGAGGGTTGAGTTACCATAGGCCATGCCTTTGGGACTGTGCTTGACCCATAGTAAGTGCTCAGGCAGTACAAACTGTTGTTCTTCTTGTTGCTGTTATTAGAGAAGTCCTATTGCTTGCCCAAGGTCATAACCTGCTGCAAGGTAGTAGAGACAACTCCAAATCAAATCCTGTCTCTAAATTATGCACAGTCACATGGATGAAATTTGAAATTATAAAACCTGCATGGTACCGAATCATTCTCTGTGATAGTCTTTTTCAGTTTCTTGCCAATGCCATTATATTTGGGTTAGTACCTACTCTATATAATTAGAATCCAAAATTTAAGGGCTAAATGGCACTGGGTGGAAGGCAGCATCCATGATGTGTGTCTTTAGTGACCCTGTGTTTTCCTTCCAGAATTTTCCACTCTTCTCAGCAACCTCCCCACTGCAATCTCTCACTACAGCTGCCCCGCAGCTGCAGCCTTGGGCCTGGCCTGGTCTTCTGAATGTTTTACAGCCTTCTCCTCATTCCCTCATCTACCTGAAAGCTTGTCATCTGCCCCATGCCCTCCAGCTCAGAGGAATAGATAATAAATATATTATTCACTATTTATTACCTTTCTACAGCATAGAATTTTAGAAGAAAGAGGAAAATGATGGAAGAGTTAGGAGGAGAGTGAATTGACAGTTTTGCATAAAGTAGCACTCTGCCATTATTATCTCATTTAATTCTTAGGATATCTCTTAAAAGTATTGGCTTTCACTATAGGATTACTGGTGGGGAAAGTGAGGCCCAAAGACAGAAAGTGTCTCACCTTAGGCTGCTCATTAGTGAGCAACAGAGCCGGAATTAAATTCAGGTCTCCTGGACTCCACAGTCTATACTCTTTCCAGTACACCCTGCACCCTCATACGTGTGCTGGGGAATATTTTATGCAGGGTTGGAGTTTGGTTAATTAGATTTTGAGGCATAGATATGATTAGGATACATAAATTTTGAAGGCTGTGCTGGGTGAGAGGACAGTTAATCTAATATACTAACCCTGGTAAAAGTATGAATGGCCGGAAGTGACTGCACATGCTTCACAGGATAATTGATATTGGCCTTTAGGAATATCTTCACCCCTACGAGTGAGTCATGGGGAAAGTGCAGGACTGCATGACCGAGGAGCTGGATGTGCATCCATTGTCGGGGATATGTTTTCCTAGCCTCCTTCAGTCCACTGTCCCTGCCACCTCCTCCAAGCGGGTCCTGCCATGGCCTTGTGTCAACTTGTTAATAACTGAGGTCTCCTGGTCTAAAATGCTTTTAATCTGTATTTTTAAAGCTTGAGGAAATTGGAGATGTTTTTCCTAAAGATGTAAATAAATCAATAAATCAACAAGAATGTACTGGATGGCTCTTGATGTTCAGATATTTACTTCCCTGAAGTGTGTGGCCATAAGATTCTAGATCCTGAGGCTGTTGCCAAAACTATACATAGATGGTCTAATCCATTCTCTACACAGCAGTCTTTCAAAATTTTGAAGATGGCTTTAATGCCACAGCAGTATTTTTTCAGGTGCCTCTTGCACCCTTCATCCTCTGCTATTTGCCAAGCTTGGTCAGTATCTTATGGCTGAGATCGGTGAGAAAGCCTCAGCGTCTGGTCATGGGGAGTTGCCAGGGCCTGATGAATGCCAAACATTGAGGGGCAGTGACTTTCCTTGTTCTGGTAACTGTCCTTCCCATCAGTGGAAATTGTCATATTGTGGATTAATGTAGAGCTTCTGACCTGAAACATCAGATGTGTTTCTTGTGAAATCCTATTTATATTTCTCTAAAAGCAGATTGCTCCCATCTTTGATTTGGGATTTTGATTCTGCCTGTAAACAGAGCCTCCTTCCTTACCTTTTATCACCTTCATCTCAACCCCCAATAGGGCAAAATTTCTAGAGTTCCTGCCATGGATCAAGCATTCCAATAAGCCTTCCTTTTCTTCCTCTTTCTCCTGCCTCACTGCATCTCACACCCAGCTCTGTGTGTGTTTGCATGAGTGCGTGAAACATCTTTTTAGTTCTTAGTTTTGCTCCAAATCAGTAATGATAACAGCTTCCATGTATAATTGCCTACTATGTTCCAGGCATATTTTATTTACAATGTCTTGATTCTGCATTATAGTCCTGCTAAGTCTTTGATATTTTACTAATTTGCAGATAAATAGACTTAGGAACAACAGAAAAGTTATGGGAAAAAAAAGGAAGAAATGTAGTGATAGCATGCAAGGTGGCCCAGGGAGGGTGCCGGGGCCCCGTGCAGCTGCGTGCATGCAGGGCAATGGGCTCTTCCAGATGGGTAGAAGGACTGCAGGAAAGCTGTATTTCTCTACTTCTGCCTACCCCATGGTTGTCATTTCCTCCCTCACATTGCCAATTCCAATAAGCTTTCTATTGCCTTGCCACATCTTTGCCCATGTTAGTCCCCCGGGAGAATGTCCTTACACATACTGCCAGTCCTCTGCCAGCCCCATTCTCCAATACTGGCTGCTTCCTCCAGATAACCCGAGTTAATGCCCCCAGGTAGATGAGGTCAGATGTCTTTGAGCTCCCCAAATACCTGACATCGCAGTCATTAAACGTGTCTTATTGAGTGATAATCACTGACTTTATATGTTCTTCCATTAAAATATGATCAGATTAAAGGTAGAACATCTGATATTTCATTTACTTTTGTAACCTCAGCCCTGACCACAGTGGCTGATGCATAGCATACTGTCTAACAATCGAAGAATGAATAAGTGAATTAATAGCAGCCAGAAAAAGGAAAATAAAAGTGCAGCAAAGGCAAATTTGATGACTCTCTTGCTTTGTTTTGTGACCAATTCTCAGTGGTGTCCTCACCTGCTGGACCTGTGAGTGAGTCATGGAGGAGAGCATCTAAGCTCATCCATGCCCTCTCCTGGCCAGGAGCTCCGTCCCCTCACTTCTCTCCCACAGGTGCATACCCCAAATCCTGCTCAGATAGTTGTTCCCATTTCTCATCTTTTTAGTTCATGAGGAAGTATTAGAATTACACGTTTTATTTCTCTTTAGAAATTACTTATCAAATAAAGTTACTTGGTATTTATTTCCTTTGCGAAAGAAAATTTGGATTTCCATTTAAATTTGGGAAAATTAGGGCAGAAAGCCATAGATGAGAAAGTTAGTTAGAAGTAGCAAGAAAGGAAAGAGAAGAAAAGGAGGCATAGGGGCTGGGTGTACTTTAATAAGGTTTTCTTCAATGAGAAGCGAGGGGAGAAGAGCCCCCAAATGAGTAGCAGTGGAGTCATGATCCTTGTGCCCATCTGTTTCCCACCACGCTGACCAGTCCTTGTTGTAAGATATATCACAGACCAGGAAGTTTAAAATGATTTGGAATTGATTTAGTTTGCTTAAATAACAATTTCTCTAACCTCAGCTTCATGATGCAGCATTTCTAGTGTAAATAATTTATAATAAAAGCACTAAGGCAAGTCTGTGTGGTATGGAAGTAAACTCAACCTCAAAATTATAGACGAACAACATAAAGCTATAACTGTATGTTTCAGAATTTATGGCATGTGGAAGGGCATTTCAAGGGCCTATGGAAGCAGCAGAATTGGGCTAAGCATAATCATGACATTCTAGAAAATATTAATTTTGTGACACAAGCTTAGTTGTTTTTCAGACTTACAACATTGATATATATTTTATGGCTTAGGTATGTGGATTTGTAAACAAAAAACATTTCTTTCCTGTAATCAAGAGTTTGGATTTAAACACTTCTTCTGGATTTTGAGTATTGAGAATACATTTTAGGCATCTAGAAGCTTGGGAAAGCAGTTGCTAATATCATTTATGCCTTACATCCATTTGAGAGACATTTAAATATATCATTGTGATTCATGTTGCAGAATATGAGCACATATAAAACATTAACATATAATATTAAATATTAATATAAAGTGTGATGATACATTATAAACAAATATTTTGCATATTTATTTACCATTTAGTTTTTGAAAAAAGTGTTTTTTTGTTAAATGTGTATCACATTATTAATTATTATTTTAAATATTTTTTCTTTACCTTGCATTTGCATTTAGTATATAATCTTTTTTTAAAATGTACATAACTCTTGAAGAACCCCAAACTATTGTTAAGAAGCAATACTGTATAGTAAGATTTGATGGCAGAAATCCAGCACTTCCCATCAATATACCACCATCATTCTTCACAGAACTAGAAAAAAGATTCCTAAAATTCTTAGGGAGCCAAAAAAGAGTCCATATAGCCAAATCAAGACTAACCAAAAGGAACAAATCTGTAGGCATCACATTACCTGACTTCGAACTATACTATAATACCATAGTCCCCAAAACAGCATGGTACTTGAATAAAAAATAGGCACATAGACCAATGAAATAGAATAGAGAACCAAGAAATAAAGCCAAATACTTAACAGCCAACTGATCTTTGACAAAATAAACAAGAACATAAAGCCGGGAAAGGACACCCTAACTGACAAATGGTGCTGGGATAATTGGCAAGCCACAGGTAGAAGAATGAAACTGAATTCCAATCTCTTGCCTTATACAAAAATCAACTCAAGATGGATCAAAGATTTAAATCTAAAACCTGAATTCTAGAAGATAACATTGGAAAAATCCTCCTAGCCATTGGCAAAGACTTCATGACCAAGAACCCAAAATCATATGCAACAAAAACAAAGATAAATATATGGGACTTAATTAAACTAAAAAGTTTCTGTACAGCAAAAAAAATAATCAGCAGAGAAAACAGACAACCCACAGAGTGGGAGAAAATCTTCATGATCTGTACATCTGACAGAAGACTAATATCCAGAATCTATAAGGAACTCAAACAAATCAGTCAGAAAACAAGCAATCTCATAAAAAAAAAAGTGGATTAAGGACATGAATAGATAATTATCAAAAGAAGATATACAAATGGCCAACAAACATATGAAAAAATGCTCAACATAGCTAATTATCAGCAAAATGCAAATGAGAAACATAATGTGATACTACCTCACTCCTATAAGAATGGCCATAATGAAAAAAACAGTAAATAAATAGATGTCAGCATGGCTGTTGTAAAAAAAAAAAAAAAAGAACACTTTTACACTATTGGTCAGGAATGTAAACTAACACAACCATTGTGGAAAACAGTATGAAGATTCCTTAAAGAACTGAAAGTAGATCTACCATTGGATCCAGCAATCCAGCAATCCCACTCCTTGGTATCTATGCAGAGGAAAAGAAGTCATTATATGAAAAAAATACTTGCACACACATGTTTATAGCAGCCCAATTCCTAATTGTGAATACACACACACACACACACACACACACACACACACACACACACTGTGGAATACTACTCAGCCATAAAAAAAGAACAAAATAATGGCATTTGCAGCAACCTGGTTGGAACTGCAGACTGTTCTTCTAGGTGAAATCACTCGGGAAGGGGAAACCAAACATTGTATGTTCTTACTCCTAAGTGGGAGTTGAGCTATGAGAACACAAAGGCATAAGAATGATGTAATGGACTTTGGGGACTCAGGGGAAAGGGCAGGAGGTGGGTGAGTGGGTGAGGAATAAAAGACAACACATTGGGTACAATGTACACTGCTGGGGTGATGGGTGAAACAAAGTCTCAGAAATCACCACTAAAGAACTTATTCATGTAACCAAACACCATCTGTTCCCCAAAAACCTCCTGAAATAAAAAAAATTAAAATTAAACTTAAAAAAGCTACCCTAGTGATTTAATTTGCACTCAATATTGAGGGCACCTAATGAAAACTATAACAAGAAATGTGGGATTTTCTTATGGGCAATAGGAATAATTTAATAACTTTCATATAAGAGAGAGAAATGTAAAGCTTTGTGTTATGGAATAATGCACTCTGGCCATCTGCATGGAAAAGGGATTGACAGTGGAGGGAGAAGACTCTCAGCAGGAAACTGTTGTACAGGCTGTGGCAGTAATCCATGCGGAAGGAATGACAGCTTTAGCTAGGGTGGCAATGATGTAGCAGAGAACTGAAGATGGTAGAGAGATTAAGGAAGAGTCAAATGTTTGGAGAATGAATGGCTTAGGAGTGTGCTATTAGGAAGGGGAAAAGACCTAAAATGATGCCCAGATTTCTGGCTTGAGGAGCTGATGAAGGACTACTTCCTGAAACAGGAGCTGATGAATTCCAGCATGAAGGAGGAAGGTTTGGATTGAACTCTAGGTGTCAGTGAGGGACCTGGTTGGATACTTTCATTTTTTCATATATGTTTTTCATTTTATGTACATTATGATTGACATTCTGTATTTTTTAATGCATCCATTTCTTTATCCACTTAGCAAACATTTATGAGAATCTATTCTATACCAGACATCTTTTTAGCTTTAAAATGCTTTGTTAAAAAAGTCAAGTATCCTTCCTGTCATGGACCTTATATTTCCCTACGTCTATATTCCTAGGATTGTCATCAAACCTGGGTGAAAACTAGAACACTTAACTGCTCCGTGTCATTTTTCTACATTTCTACATGGTCTTTATAAATACTTCATTTCTGGCATAATCTTTCCTCATGCTGTTAGATAAAAACGTTTCAAATCTTTCCTTGGGGGGTTTTGATTTTTGTCATTCAATATTGGGAACATTTTCACATACAAATTTATTGTTTATTTCCTTAGGATAAATTTCTAAGAGTGGATTTATAAGGTCAAAAAATGTATTTTCACTCTTTCTAGACTGTAGACTGTACCATACTGTTCATCAACATGCTTGTACTTCTTAGAATGCCACTAGCCAAGACAGATAGACAGATATTTTTTAAAAGAGCACCATAATATTTCAAGACTTTGAATCCTTTGAGCCTGAGAAATCCTTATTGACAGCCTCACTCCAGTGTACTAATGAGCAAGAAACACATTTAAAATGCCCTACATTATTAGTCATTGTGGATGCACAAATCCAAACTGCAATGAAATGCAGTGTTACACTCAATAAGATGGCCATAATCAAAAAAAAGTTTTTTTTAAAGCCTGGCAGTAACATGTGTTGATGAGAATATGGCGAAACTGGAGCTCTCTGCTGGTGGGAATGAAAATTGTACACCCACTGTGGAAAACAGTTTGGTGGTTCTTCAAAAAATTAAACATAGAACTGCCACATAATCTAACAATTTCACTCTTAGGTATACACACAGAAGAATTGAAAACAGGTATTCACATAGATACCTGTTTACTATTCATGTTAGCCAAAAGGTAGAAATACTCCAAATATCCATCAAAAGGTAAATGAAATTATATATTTAGATATGTATGTGTGTGTACATATATATATATGTACACACACATACATATATAAAATGAAATATTATTTAGCTATAAAACTAAAGTATTGGCAAATGCTATAACATGAAAGAAGCTTGAAAACATTATGCTAAGTGAAAGAGCCAGACACAAAGTTCACATATTTTTTAACTCCATTTAGATGAAGTATCCGGAATAGGCAAATCCATAAAGACAGAAAGCAGATTGGTGTTGCCAAGGGCTATGGGTAGGGTGGAATGGGGCATGATTATTTAATGGGTAGTGTTTCTCCGGAGTGATGACAGTGTTCTGGAACTACAGCACCATCATCACGGTGTTCTGGATGGTAGTTGAATAGCATGGTGAACACGTACTGCCATCGATTTGAGCAAACACCACTGAATTGCTCACAATGGTTCATTGTTTGATATGTGAATATTTCACCTTAACAAAGGAGAAAAAATGTATACCATATTCACTGAAGTCTCACTAGCATTTCAGTAAAGCTTTTGCTAATTTAGTAGATTTTAAATAACCCAATGCTTCTTTAAAAATAATTAGTGAAGATAAATATTTTTCCATGTGTTTACTATTTGTGTTTATTTCTGTGGAACATTTGCTCATACTATTCTCTGCAAACTTATTTTACAAGGCTGATTTTTAAGAATTGGCTTTGTTGATTTTTTACTATATTGAGTTTTTAATGATATGATAATCCATTGTCCCTATTTTTTCTTATTGCTTCAATGCTATACACTCAGAATTGATATGTATTCTACTCAATTTTTTGTTCATGCTTATGATACATTAATTAATGTGGAGGTTATTTGGTAGAGAGACTCTGAAAAGTGGGTTTTTCTCCAAAATGGCTGTTTTTTCCATCATCATTGATTAAATAATCCTTCCTTTGATAGCCATAGAGGAGCTTCACTCATTCACAAAGCAGCCTTCTCTGAGGTCTGCTAGGAAGATGGTTTCTTGGGTACCTTGTGTACCCTNAAACAATTGGCCAGAGAAGGGACCTAAAAGCTATATTAATTAGATACTGAGAAAGCAACTGTTATATTCTCTACCAAGGATAGCTACTGCCTGAGCTTCTTCTTCACTTTCTTCACTTTCTACACCCCGTTCTCACATTCCTTTTTATTGTGAAACCTGAGGGTCTATTTGGAAAATATTCTGAGTAAGTCTGAAAAGACAAAATTCAAGTGGAAAATATAGGTCTTAGAGGACTTCAAAATGCAGGCAACAGCCTAAATTAGCATCTACTGAAATGCTCAGTCATCTTCATTTCCGAGTAAGGCATAAACTATGTGTATGTCTCAATACCAAACCATAACATTGACAAAGAGCTTTTGTTAAGGTAATATTATTCCTTATATATTATGTTTTAAGACTCAGTTTAACCTTAATTTATAGGTGTTCTTTGTCTCTCACTCTACCATGAATTAAGTTAGTAGGGAAAGTACAGCCATCTATTTGCGAGAAACAGAAGATAAATGCAGAAAATGAATTGAGTTATTTTTTCTTATTGTTATCCAATGTAACCGGTTAATGTGGAAAACCATTTTTTAAATCTTTTTCCAGATGTTATGCATCTAATCAATGTCTTGACCTTAAATTTGATATGTATTTGGTGAGATTTTTCCATTGTACTTGGGCAGAGATACAGAAATACTGCTTTTAGTCCAGAGAGTCAATGCCACTGTCTTAAGAGCTATCCAATATCTCACTGCAAACTGATTCTTTCTAATGATATGTATATACATATATATATTTTTTGAGACGGAGTCTTGCTGTGTCGGCCCGCTGGAATGCAATGGCGCAATCTCAGCTCACTGTAACCTCTGCCTCCCAGGTTCAAGTGATTCTCCTGCCTCAGCCTCCTAAGTAACTGGGACTACAGGCTCATGCCATTATGCCTGGTTAATTTTTGTATTTTTAGTAGAGACAGGTTTTCACCATGCTGGCCAAGCTGATCTGGATCTCCTGACCTCATGATCCACCCACCTCAGCCTCCCAAAGTGCTGGGATTACAGACATGAGCCACCACACCTGGCTGGATTATTTCTATTTAAGTTTTATAGGAGGAATGATTCTGGGTAGATGTATAGCCCCGGAACCAACTTTAGTATTTTAAAGTTTATAAGATTATAAAAGTGTATACATTTCAAGACAGAATTTAGCTTTCAGGGCTGTTAAAACAAATATCTCTGTGGGAAATGTCATCCCTCACATTGCTAGCATGGGCTTATAGAATGTGATCACTGGAAAGGGCCATAGCAGCCATGACCCTTCCATTTAAAGAGATTAAATGATGGATTTATCTTGGGAATAAAATTACAAATTAAAAAACTGAGATGATACTGCATCTGGCCTACTGAAAGTCTGCTTATGGAGAAAGCAATTTGTACTTGGTAAGAGGAAAAGTCAAAGAAAGAGGGGCAATGTAGCACAGCTCAATGAGGCAAATTCAGCTCAAATGCCTGGTCCAGAACAACATGAAATAAAGTCACCTGAAGTGATGGGACTTGTTGATGGGGAAATATCATACCTGCAGAAACTGGAGGAAACTTGACCATGAATCCCACACCTAGGAGCAAGGAGAGAGCCCTGTGTGCAGCTCCTGGGGTCCCAGGCTTTACAGTTGTCCCCTCACAGGAGTGTTAAGGCACAATTGAGAACATGTGGGAGGAAAATGCCAGTTGTCAGTATGAGGCTGTGGGGAGCTGAGGGAGGGCAGTGAGTGCCCAGGAAAAGCTGCAGGCAGGTGGAGGGGAGATTCAGAATGGATGGGAGAAGGGCTATGACTGCGAGTCTAACCTGCGGCCAACGTAGCCTGAAATCGCCATCCTTTTGCATTATTTTTAAGGCTTTCATTGAACAGAGCATCTGGAAATAATTCTAATTCATGGTAGTTTTGAGGATCACTATAATCTCATGATATAAAGAATGTGTTGTCATGCTAATATAGTTGACTGCAGTCTTTGGTCCCAGGTGCTTGGACAGAAAGCTCTGAACATTTCGAGAATCAGGGTTGCATTTCTAAATAGCTTTACAGAGAGTCCATGGAGTGCAGCAGTTCACCTGAATTTCTACACACCCTCCAGGAAAAGCCAACACTCTTGCACGCTGATGTTTCTTGTGAGATGTTTTCATTAATGGATCTCTAGGGAAAGTCCTTGTGTCTATTTCTTTTTTATTTGTTTAAATTCGTTTCATCTTAAACGTAAGAGCTATCTAGCTATGTTAACTTTTAGCTATATTAACTTAAAACTTACAGTTGGATAAGTGTGGCCTTAAATCACTTGTGAAAAAAAATCCTTTCTTACTCAATTCAAATTTTCCTTGTGGAGTTGGAGTCCCAGCACTATAAATACAGAGTGCAAAACTGTCTTTATTCATTGCCAGCTTAAGAGCATACCTGGAAGTGGCACTGCAAATGAGAATCTCCTGAGCACCATATTCTAAATTTTTTTCTTTTTTTTAATTTTATGTTTTTAATTTTATTTTTCCATAAGTTATTGGGGTACAGGTGGCATTTGGCTACATGAGTAAGTTCTTTAGTGGTGATTTGTGAGCTTTTGGTGCACCCATCACCCGAGCAGCATACACTGCACCGTATTTGTAGTCTTTTGTTCCTCGCCCCCCTCCCACTCTTCCCCACAAGTCCCCAAACTCCATTGTGTCATTCTTATGCCTTTGCATCCTTGTAGCTTATCTCCCACGCATCAGTAAGAACATACAATGTTTGGTTTTCCTCCTGAGTTGCTTCACTTAGAATAATAGTGTCCAGTCTCACCCAGGTCACTGCAAATGCTGTTAATTCATTCCTTTCTGTGGCTGAGTAGTATTCCATCGTGTGTGTGTGTGTGTGTGTGTGTGTGTGTGTGTGTGTGTGTATGCCACAATTTCTTAATGAATCTTCTCTCAAATGGAACATTTCAGATGTCACAGTCCAGTCTTTTCATTTTAGAAATAAGGAAACAGAGACACAGTAGTTATGTGATTTTTTGTCCCCGAGGTCACTGAGAGAGACGATTGCAAAGATTGCGGCAGGACATTTAACCAATGCTCATTTTAAAATATTTTTGAGAAAACCTAGACTGTGACTTTTAAATTAGGATTGGAGGACTTTTTTTTAGTCTGAGTAATCAGCTCAGGAAAAAAACCTCAAACACACAGTTGTTGTATACAAACCAATCAAGTGAAAATAGGTGCCCACCCATTAAGAAAAAAAAAAAAAAAACCACAATGTCTTTGTGGCTACAGCAGTGTAACTACTGTAACTTTATTAGTTCTTAATGTCACCTAAGGTGTGACGATATGCTGTGTCTATAAATGACTTTTGGCGGGGATTGGCTATTTCACCCTTCCTGTTTTTAATACTTTTTAGAGTTTAAATGAAACTGATTGAGAGTATAAAAACAATATGTTTTAGACTAGAGAATTTCTACTGTGGTAGAATCTGGCTGTGTTTCTCGAAAAAGATAAAAATTGAACATAGAAGAAGTTTTGCTTCCTGCTATACTAAAGCTAGCCCTTTTAAGCTATACTTAAAATATTTAAAACCAGTTCTGGAATATTTGGTTGAATAAAACCAATGTTAATAATTAAAGTACATACTATGTGGGTTTGGCATTTTTAGGATTTTATAACTTAAATAAAAAGACACAAAGCACTACCATTTCTGTAAAATCAAGCTTATAGCCTTAGGATGTCAAATATCCCAAAGCTGATAAAAGCATCATTTACTTCAATTTGATAATTTGTGAGCTTTTACAAATATAAAAAGATGAATATCTGTACATAAAATACATTTAAGCTTCCTTCATGCTAGAAATATTGCTGTTTTAACAGTTATTCAGGTAAGAGTATTTGGGGACTGGGAACTGTCTCTCTTTCTTACAGGTATTTCCAAGTATCTAGGGTGCAGTAAAGATTTACTGATATAAAAACACTTTGTGATGAGATTGAAGTTTATGTCATTTATTTAATTTTATTATAGATGTGTTAAATAAATATTTTACTTAAAAGAAATGTATATGTTTGTTATATTAGTGCCATAAATTTTGTCTAGATCTGAAAATCTTTTTACCCTTGGACAAGTCACCATTCCTCAGTGGGACCTTGTAATGGGTAGGCAATGGAGCATATGAACCAATTGCATTATCCATAGCAGTCGTTGGCATATACACACAGTACCAAGAAACTGATAAAGTGAGATGCAGGGCTTAAGTAATAAATTTTAAAAATTGTTTCTTTGTGTCTTGTTGAGTGTATTATAAGACATCTCATGTCAACATTACTTATAATGGATTGTCTACATGTGATCTTTTTTGACATATTATTGATGAACTTGGACATGTGACATTTCTCTCAGTTAAAATAATTAAATAATCCAAAATTAAATTATTACTTATGAGCCTGTTTTTAAATAATTGTAAACTTAAAATAAAAAAAGAATGTGAAGTTTTTGATGAAATTTCTGTAAAATCATTTGCCTTTGTTCATGAACTCAGATGCAGGTAAAATATACCTTTTACTGTGAAGACTTTGAGAAAAAAACAAGACAAATACTTTCCATTTAAAACAGCTCTTTGATTTACTAGTTTAAAAATCTGTATCAATATGCTAGTGGCATGTATTTCACTAATAAGCATACATTTCACTCATAAGATTGAATCGTTAATACATGTTTTTGCTGACAACATATATTTAATGTCTTCTCTCTGTGCTACAGTTATAGGTCGACATTGTCAACAGCCATGACATTTATTTTATTCTTGGAATTATTTATAATAAGCTTTGAGTCATGGTAGTAAACATTCTAAATAATGATGTAATTTTTAAATTTATTATGCTTTAGTAACTGTACCAGTAAACTTTATACTCAATAATATACAATTCTCACAGAGTCGGTATGTTTATTTATGTTTAAAGTCATAGTGGCCAAATTTATACCCTAGACTATGTCTATATTTTTACGGTTTTAACAGTTATTTTGAATGATGGGTTGCCTGAAGCACATTAATGCACTTCTGGGAAAAGTAGCTTTTTGTTTCTATTTGGGCAAAACTGACAAGCATTATTATTTAAATTTATTTTTAATTGACAAATAATTATTGTATATATTTATGGGGTGTGATAACATGTAAAAAGATTTACTCTAGCTAATTAATATATCCATTACTTGATGAGCTTATTTTTGTGGTAAAAATGTTAATAATTTATTCTTTTAGCCAATTTAAATAGGTAATACAATAATATTATTACCTGTGGTCGCCATGCAGTGCAATAGATTGCAAACACTTCAGTCTAACTGAAAGTTTGTACCCTTTGAATAGCATGCTTTCAAGTCTCTCTCCTTAACTTCCCCTCCCTTTGCCCTCTCCTCAACTTCCTCCTTTCCCCCAGCTTCTGATGGCAACTTTTCTACTTTCTGTTTCTGTAAGATGGACTTTTTTGGATTTCACATATAAGTGAGATCATTCAGTAGTTGTCTTTCTGTGCCTGGCTTATTTTACCTAGTCTCAAATGGCAAAATTGTTCTCTTTTTAAAGACTGTGTAGTATCCCACTGTGTATATACTTTTATACCACATTTTATTTATTCATCCATCTGTTGATGAACACTTTTTAGGTTTTTGAGGAGCCTCTATACTGTTTTCCATAATGGCTGTACTAATTTACATTCCCACAAACAGTGTTCCCTTTGCTCCACATTCTCTCCAGCATTTGTTACCTTTTAGCTTTTTGATAAAAGCCATTCTAACAAGTATGAAGTGGTATCTCACTGTGGCTTTAATTTGCATTTCCCTGATGATTGAAAATGTTGAGCAGTTTTTCATGTATCTGTTGGACTTTCATATCTTCTGAGGAATGTTTGTTCAGATCCTTTGCCCATTTTTAATCAAGTTATTTGTTTACTTGCTATTGAGTTGTTTGAGTTCCTTATATGTTCTGGATATTAGCTCCTTAGCAGATGTATGATTTGCAAATATTTTCTCTCAATGCATGGGTAGTCTTTTCTCTGTGTTAATTGTTTCTCTTGCTGTGCAGCAGCTTTTCGGTTTGATACAATCTCACTTGTCTATTTTTTGCTTTTGTTGCCTGCACTATTGGAGTTCTATCCAAGAAATCACTACACAGACTAATGTGGAGCTTTTCTCTTATTTTTTTTTTCTCCTAGTAACTTTACAGTTTCAGGTCTTACATTTGTGTCTTTTATTCATTTCAGTTGATTTTTGTATATGGCATAAGAAAAGTATATAATTTCATTCTTCTGCATGTGGAAATCCAACTTTCCAGCATTTTTATTGAAGAGACTGTCCTTTCCCCATTTGTGTTCTTGGCACCTTTGTTGAAAACCAATTGACCATATATATTTGAGTTTATTTCTGGGTTGTATATCCTGTTCCACTGGATGATGTGTCTGTTTTTATACCAGTACCATATTGTTTTCATTACAATTCCTTTATAATATATTTTAAAATCAAGGAATGTGATGCCTCCAGGTTTGTTTTGCTTTACTCAAGATTGCTTTAGCTGTTTGGGGACTTTTGTTGCTCCATACTAATTTTAGAATGATTTTTTTCAATTTTTGTGAAGAATGACATTGGAATTTTGAGAGGGATTCCACTAAATCTGTAGATGGCTTTAAGCACTATGAACATTTTAACAATATTAGTTCTGCCAATCCATGAACATTGGATATTTTTCCATTTATTTGTGTCTTCAATTTCTTTCATTGATGTTTATTTTCCAGTGTATAGATCTTTCCTCTCCTTGGTTAAATTTATTCCTAAATATTTTTAATACAATAAATGTAATTGTTTTCTTAATTTATTTCTTGGAAAGTTTTTTGTTAATACATAGAAACACTACTGATTTTTGTATGTTGACTTTGTAATCAGTAACTAAAGGATATTGTTATTAGGTTGTTGACTTTTTTTGAAAATCATGGATTAAACTGGATCAAGATAAGGCTAATCAGATGAAAACTCATTGCCAGATAGCCATGACAGTCAGAAGCCTTATCTATGAATTCCATAAAATATTAGTAATAGTGGAAACTTGGCAGAGAGAGAATTACTCCCTCCCCAAAGAAAGGATGTCAAAGATTTAGGAAAAGCACAACTCAGGTTTATTCATTCATCATTGAACAAGTATTTATTGATCACCCACTGTGTTTGTAGCTACTGTTCTAATGCTGGGGATATGGTAGCTTAAAATTAACAAAAAAATTTAAATATTTGCTCTCAAGGCATTCTATAATATGGAAGACACATAAAAATAAGCATGGTAATATTCACTAAGAAAACATTAATCCAAAAGGTAGAAATGAAATACTGGAGTCCTCTATACTTGAAATTTTACATAGGTCATGACGAAACAGAAGTGGAAATGTGGAAACTATAGCAGAGATCTTCTTGCATGGTACCCCTGTATTAGCAGACATTCTACTCATACACAGGGCTCCCGTTTTAGGGCACATCTTTCTCATACACAGGGCTCCCGTTTTAGGGCACATCTTTCTCGTACACAGGGCTCCCGTTTTAGGGCACATCTTTCTCGTACACAGGACTCTGGTTTCAGCAGTTATCTTCCTCATAACATGGAGCTTTTATTTTGGGGTTAGTTTACTTCCAAAGCATGCACTCTCTAAAGTTGTTACACAGCACTGACATGTTCTAATAAACAGATTGAAAAAAAAACACTGAAATACAAGCACTTCATTCTAGTGGCTGCATGTTCACATCTCCCTCACCTCAGAATCTTCAGATAACAGGTAACCAAGAGAGAAAACCTCCATGCTGGATTCAAGGACTACAGGCCTCCTACACACAGTGCACCAGGCCATGCCCGTGGCTGTCTCCATGCTCTCCTGCTCTTCTGTTTTCCTTTTACTACCAGAGCCCAACCTTGACTGCTCTTCCCCAAGTCCTTTTTGTCAATGGGGATTAAGGCTGATGTTGATATGAATGTAATTTGGCTCAGTTTCTAGAAACTCTTTCTAATTAAATCCACATTTTCAATTCCAGCACAAAATACAATGAAAGGAAACTTTGTTCTCTTGGAGCTGTTCAAGTAAAGCAACCCCCACATCCCTCCCGGCTCTCCTTTGCCTCCTCTTTCTTCCTTTCATGCCCCCCTTTCCTCTCCTTTCCTCTCTTCTTTCTTTTTACTTCCTCCTCCTTTCCCTTATTCTCTTTCTTTTCTTCTGTCTTATTTATTGACTAGCAACAATTTTTGATGTATTATCTAAAGTGCAAGAATTAATTTTAGTGAACCTAGAAAATATACTCAATCTCATGAGTTTATACTCTTCTGGAAAGATCAAGGAAAACATTACTAACATCAGAGAGAAATGAGAATAGTAGGGTGTGCACTCTAGGTTCTCTGTTCCCTTTAGTGTCAGATGCTTCTCATGTGTTGCTTCAGGTCCTCCCAGTCTCCCCTGTCTCTGGGACCCTTGGCCACTTGTTTCTGCCACAGGCATCACCATAGCAACCAGTCCCAAAAGTGGACTGCAATGAATTTCAAGTGACAGGCACCATTGTTTGACCTTGTCCCTTCTTCTTCTCATTATTATTGTACATGTATAAATGATTCCCCTACCTACATAAACATGTAAACAGTCAGAGACATCATCAATGTAGAATATTTCAAAAAGTCAACATCACAAGATGCAAGATCAACATACAAAAATAAATTTTATTTCTACGTATTGGCAATCAGCAACTGGAAATAGATTTTTAAACAAAATTTTGTTTACAATAATACAAAAAATACTTTATATAAATCTAAAAATATGCAAGACCCATATGCTGCAGAAATAAATTGAACAGCTGGGCATGGTGCCTTACGACTGTAATCACAGTACTTTGGGAGACCAAGGAGGGTGGATCACGAGGTCGGCAGATCAAGACCGTCCTGGCTAACATGGTGAAACCCCATATCCCATCTCTACTGAAAATACAAAAAATTAGCTGGGTGTGGTAGCACGTGCCTGTATTCCTAGCTACTCAGGAGACTGAGACAGGAGAATCGCTTGAACCCAGGAGGCAGAGGTTGCAGTGAGCCAAGACTGCACCACTGCACTCCAGCCTGGGTGACAGAGCAAGACTCTGTCTAGAAAGAAATAAAGGGTGGGGGGAAGGAAGGAGGGAGGAAGGAAGGAAATAAAACAAAACCTAAATAAATGCAGAGATACATTGTGTTCATGGATCAGAAGACTCACTATTGTTAAAATGTCCTTTCTCTCTAACCCGATGTATAGGTTCAACACAATTCTAGTTAAAATCCCTCCAGGATATTTTTGCAGAAATCAGCAAGCTTACTCTAAAACATATATGGGGAAAAAAGAAACTACAGTAGCCAAAGTAATTTTGAAAATGAAAAATTAAAATTTGAAGATTTACACTGTCTGATTTGAAGACTGAGTTATATAGTGTAAAGCATAATATTTCATATGCTGTCTTACATTTTTAAGCCGCAAAGGACCCTAAAGGCCATACTGTAAGTTCCCTGCTTTCAGCAGATGTGACCCCGTGCAGGGGACTAGCTGGACCAGCTGCACTCCACTTGGTCCTCGATCTAAAAGACTTCAGTTCCCTGCCACCCACAAATCATTAAAACAAGGCAGTATCATCTTCACGTAGGAACTAGGGGCACCCTGTGCTGTTGATATCCAAAGCCTGCCTCTCTCTCACTCCCCCTGCTTGTTCATCTGTTCCCAAGTGCACTCCTGTGTGGCTCTGCATGGTGTGCAGTGTCCTCCCGCAGGGCTGTGAGTAGACGTGGATAATAAGATGCTTCCCGTTTGATCTGCTCAGTGTTATGTGTTACGGGTTCAACCATCTCATTCTGTTTAGGGCAGCGGATCCCTTCCTCTAATGAGGTGACTAAGAGGTGATCACAGCACTATAAAGTCACAGTAATCAAGTCAGTTTGCTATCGGTGAAAGAATAAGAGAGTGCAGACATAGATTCACATGTACATGTGTGCCCACTTGATTTGCAATAGTAATACAAACACAATTTTGTGGAGAAAGAACACATTTTTCAACAATAGGTTTTTTTCTTTTTTTTTTCCTTTTTTTTTTTTTTTTTCTAACAGAGTGCAGGCTGGAGTGCAGTGGCATGATCTCAGCTCACTGTAACATCTGACTCCCTGGTTCAAGCGATTCTCCTGCCTCAGTCTCCCAAGTAGCTGGGATTAGAGGCATGTGCTACCATGCCCAGCTAATTTTTGTATTTTTAGTAGAGATGGGGTTTCACCATGTTGGCCAGGATGGTTCCTGTCTCCTGACCTCGTGATCCTCCCGCCTCAGCCTCCCAGAGTGCTGGGATTACAGGTGTGAGCCACTGTGCCTGGCCAATAGTGTTTTTTTCATATTAAAAAAAGAACTGAAATTCTTAATTTGCCCTATATACAAAATTAATTAACTCAAAGCAAATCATGAACCTAAGTGAAAAGACTGAAACCATAAAACTCTTGCAAAAAAAAAATAATAAAATAAAAAGGAGAAAATGTTTGTAACATTGGGTTAGGGAAGGGCAAAGTTCTCTTAAATACAACATCAAAATCATGACTCATAAGAGAAAAAATTGAATAAATTACACTTCATCAAAGTGAAGAACTTCTGCTCTTCAAAATCCAGTGTTAATACAATAAAAAGGCAAGCCACAAATTGGAATAAAATATTTACAAATTATATATCTGATTAAGGACTTGCATCAAGTATGTATAAAGAAGTCTCAAAACTCAATACTAAGAAAACATCTCATTTTTTTTAAATGGGCAAAAATTTTGAATAGACACTTCACCATCGAAGATATACAGATGAATAAACACAAGAAAAGATGTTTAACATCACAGTCATTAGGGAAGTGCAAGTTAAACACAGAAAGAAGGAAGGAAGGGAGGGAGGGAGGGAGGGAGAGAGGGATGGAAGGAAGGAAGGAAGGAAGGAAGGAAGGAAGGAAGGAAGGAAGGAAGGGAGAGAGAGCAACCAAGACAGAAAGAAAAGAAAAGAAGGCATTCCAAGTGCTGAGGAAATATGGAGATGTAGAACACGTAGAATTCAGATACATTTCTGGTGGGAATGTAAAATTATACAGACATTTTTAAAAATAATATTTCGATATATTATAAATTTGACCATATAGTTACTCTTTAGCCCAGGAATCCCACTGATTGATAATTCCTCCAGTGAAGTGAAAATTTGTGTTCACACAAAAATTTTAGGCAAATATAAAGCAGCTTTATTCATAATTGCCCCAAGTGGAAACAACTTCAGTGTCTTTCAGCTGGTGAATGGATAAACAAACTTGGTCCCTGGATGGACAACATAAATCAACAATAAAAAGCAGCAAACTATGGATACATGCAAGAGCATCTCAATTCAGTATTGTGCTCAGTGAATACAGACAGAATCAGAATGCTGCATACTATATGATTACATTACAATCATTAGTGAAATTCTAAGGAAGGAAAGTGTATCGGTGTTCACCATGGGGTGGAGGCTCAGGGGAGGGGCTGGCTACAATGACCATGGAGAGCTTGGTGGGCTGATGGAACTTTACATTTTAACAGTAGTGGTAGTTAAATGACTATATAGATTTGTAAAAAATTGAGAAATTATACATGTAAAAATTTTAATTTGTGTAACTTATAATCTAATAAGAAAAATATGTTTTAAAAAAAGCCAGTGACCAAAGTGGTAACACATTGGAATTTTCCCCTCACTGTTTGTTTTGGGGCTCTACTGAAGAGTAGAGATCAGAGCAGTAGATTCTGGTCTGGCTCTACCACTAAGCAGCCACAGATTCTCAAGATCGTGATTACTTCCCCAAGAGGTATTGTGGAGCCAAATTAGATAATGCTTCTGAGACAGTTTTACAATATAAGAAGCCCTATACTTGACAAAGTACAGTTATAATTATGGATAATGTTTGGCAGTGATGAATTCTTCACAGCATTTTCCTGTTTCATATCTCATAATCATTTATTAATTTGGCAAATATTACTTAAATATTTTGGCACACTGGTGTGCTAGCTCCAGGGAATGATAGATAAGCAAGCTACAGTCCACTGCCCTTGGGGAGTTCAGCATCAAAGGTGAGAGGTAGGCTTATCAACAGATCATGTGGTAACAGATGATGAAGCTGTTACAGAGATAAATATGAGATAAAAAGAAGTGGTCCCCAAAGGAATGATTAAAGGATTCCTCCAGTGGTGGGCCTCGGAAAGTAATCCAAGAACTTGGAAAGTGTTGGATATCATTTATAGGTTTTAAAAATTTAGCCTATAAGTAGAAGAAAGCCACTGAGTATTTTAAGCAGTGGTAGCAACACAACAGATGATGTTTTAGAAACATTCATCTGGTAACAGTGTGAATTTTTGTGTACATACATGTGCACGTGTGGGCATCTATGTGTGTGATAAGGTATTTGGGCATTGGACACAGAAAGACAGGTCAGGGACTTGTCAAACGTTAAATAAAATATGTAGAGATGAATCCCTAAACTTAATCCTTAAATTTCATTTGGGATACAAGAATTGCAATTTGAGAAATAGACAGAGACCAGATTGTCTTTGGTATGTCTGAGAAACAAAAAGAAAGTTTTATAAAAAAAGGGAAATATTACGTGTTGTCTTGTGAGAAAGTTCATTGTATTAGTAAAGTTTTGGAAAGTTGGAAAGCTCTGATTGGTCAGTGACAGCAGTGGGTAAAATTAGTCATAGAACTGCAGCAGGTGCTTTCAGCAAATATTAGATAAAACTGGTTTCAGGTTACCGCAGGTAGTTTCAGCAGCTGGACTTGCAGAGAATTACATTTTTGGAACAATGTTGTGTGCCCTGAGTTTTTTACCCCCAGCTTCTCACCTGCTTCAGTTGGGTATAACAAGAACAACCCAATTTGTGTGATTGACTTTCACAGACTGTTGGGTGAAAAATGACGAGAATCCAAACTAAGGCAATAGGGGTTTTAGAAAAAGAGACTGCTTCAAGACATATTTTGGGAGTAAAATCAACAAGACTTATTGTCAAATTCCATGTTGAGGAAAGAGAGATAGAAGCCAACTCAGTGGATAGAGATACCGTTCAAACAGTGTAAGGTTCATATGAGGAAGCTCAGATTTGGTACAGAAGAGGGAAGGGGAGGCGGGAAAGGGAAAATTTTTGACAGGTTTGTGTTTGAAATCCTGAGATCAATGTCCATGTAAATGGATTGATGGCTCAGAAAAGACATCTTAGAGATACCAGGTTGGGTATTATAAGAGTAGTGGAAACAGATAAAGCCACATTTACAATATCTTACTTTTCTTGTTCTGTAGTTGAAAGAAATAACCAAAGACATGAGCAATAGTCACCTGGTGATCAGATATCACAAGTGAAATGACAAAGTAGCATGCATTAGTTTTTGTGAGTGTAGATTTATTCACTCCTTGTCTTCCATTCTGTCCTTCAAGCATGTGTTTTGTTGTGTTTTTACATCTGCCTCTTCCACTAGATTGTGAACTATTTCAGAGAGGCTTATTTCTTTCTTACCTTCAGCTTTAAGCATGGTGCTTGGCACACAGCAGATACCCAAGTTTTTAAGTGATGTGATGACTGGTGATTATCTATTGATTTTCCCCTAGTCTCATTACTTAGAGCACACTAATTTGCAAATGAAGTAAGGTGGGCTTATCTATACTAACCCCTTGGCTGGAGTTAAACTATAATTTATTTTCAGTATTAACCCTCATTAAAATATATAGGGTAATGCCAACATTTTAGAAACTCTTAACAAATGTAAATCGAGTTCAACCCCCGGTTCATTCATTTTTTAAAAGTAATACTTGATTTTGTTTGTTTTCATAAGATTTAAAACAAACCATCATTACTGCCCCAATATTTAGTCATCCAATATTTTTTTGGTGAAGTGTTTGAAATATATTGCTGTCTCTCAAGGACACTTTTGGAAGGCCTTCTGAGCCTGAGGAGGCTGCCTTCTGATTATTCATCTTGTTATCAGTGATGGTCATTGTGGAGGATGTAAGTTGAGAAACAGAAGACACATCACTTTGACCACAACTGTGTGTCAGTCTCCTGAATAATTTTCCTCCTGTTTTGAAGTATGTGATAATGCCTTCTAAGAGGGACTGGGAAAAAAAACACCCTTTCTCTGCATTTCCCTTAGATACGCTGCATAAGCTGGCCTTGTTGGTAGTATGAATGCAATAATTTTATAACCAATTGTGGCTAGTGTCACAACTAATTCAGTGCATTTCTGAGATCGTTTATCCAGATGGAATAGAAAAGAGTGGTGCAGGGCTGCTGTGTGGACCCGGGGGCCAGAATGGCTGAATTTTACCGCAACCTTACTTTGTGCTTGTAGACAGAGAGTGGGAATCCAGGTTCTTGGAGCTCTCCTGCCTCGCCTGGGCTAGAGAACAAAGCCCTTGGAAGATCCCTAGGAAGAATATTGAGAAGTGTGCTCTCTTTAGTCCAATCTTTTTTTTTTAAGCATTATTTGAGCATGTTCAGGTTGATTTAATGTAATTTGTTTGATTTTTCTTGTTTTTGTAGGGTGTGTTGCATTGATTATGTGAAGGGCAAATGTACATAGACTCATCACTCATATCCTGCATTAGTATTGATTTAGACTGCTACAAACTGGCAGGAAATGAGAAAAAAAAAGTTTCCTACTTCTCAGTCATAAGCCAATTAAAAGATTCAAAATGTATACAATTACTTCCTCTGAAATTTTATCTCAAAATAGATATAACTACAATTTCCACAAATGGCCATCTCTGTAGGATGAATACTCAGAGTTCTAATATTCAGCCTTTTTTTAAGGACTTCTGACCTTGCATTGAGATAGACACATTTCATCTATTATTTTGGAGCAGAGAAAACATCCTTTCTTAAAAGCAACTTATTTACAAAAGGCTGGCTGTTATACACAGACCATAACACCCTCACATATATTTTCATGAAAGTTGTGGTATGCATCTGTATGTATCTATACAAAACACACCATTTAATTTATTTGCATATGTGTATTTCTGTATCATACACATTACAAAATCAACCTAAGGTCAAATTCTCCATCATAAGTGTGAGTTGACAGAGAGGATCAAATCTTTGTAAAACATTATTATGAAATTATATGGCATTTTGGAAAAAAATCAACTGTGGTTTTGTATTTGCTTCCGGACATTTCCCCCTTTGCAAGCTTAAATTTGCACGTGGTACCCCACGTCACTAGAGCAAGTATTTCTGGTCTGTCCCCAAGTGATTTCTATTGTGTCCTAACCTCACTAGCAAACACACTCAGACTCTCAACACCCATTCTAATCAAGAAGCAAGAAAACAAAATGCATCAATATTAAAATAGCCTCAGTGCAGCAAATTAAGCACTAGGTCAGATTTCATTAGGGTTAGTTGGCATTTGCTGGTAGTGAAAGATTGCATTAATCCAAAAAAATGCATTATGGGAAATTTTTTGGACCGCATATCCTCTAGTAAGTATTCTAAGTTTACAAAATTAATTTTATCTCATAAAGAAGCCTTGATAAATAAAGAGCTACTGGTCAGAATATATAGTTCAATCATGTATACATGAGTATAGTTACAATAATTTTAATATAATATTGTCTTGACTCATCCACATATATTTAAATTTTTATTATACATTGAAATTATGTTTAAGATATGCAGATTAGCAATAAAACTAAACAATTACCTATGTTTTAGAAATCTTGGTATGCTTCTCCACATACTTGAGACAATTTCCATTTAATGTGATAATTGATATGTTTAAACTTGTCTGTCATCCACTATTTTTTTGGTTTGCACTATCTGTTCTTTTCTCCCTTATTTCTTTTCTTATCTTCTTTTGTAACGTGTATTTTAAAATTTCATTTTAATCTTATTTGTGTCATTATTTTAGTGGTTTTCTTTGGATTTATATAATTCACCTTTAACTTATCACAGTCTGCCTTCATGTAGTATTAAACCACTTACTTCATTTATGAACTTTGCAATAGTATAATACTAGCATTTCTCTTGTCTCAGCCTTTATGCTATGAATGACATATGCTGTACTTACATATTATAAAGTCCATAGTACATTATTATATATTTGCTTAAACATTCATTTTTCAAAGAGATTTACTTAATGCGTAAAATATCCTATCTGCTTACCCATATAGTGACCATTTCTAGAGCTCGTCATGTCTTTTGTACCCCAGCATTTTCATTTGACGTTATTTCCTTCCATCTGAAGGACTTTCTTTTTTTGAGAGTGAACTTTCTTTTTAGAGAGCAATTTTTTGAGAGATTCTGCTAGTAAAGTATTTTAGCTTTCTTCTATCGAAAGTAATCTATGGCCTTCACTTTTCATTGACGTTTTCATTGGCACATCTTTGCCCATCTTTTTCCTTGCAACCTCTTTATTTCCCCTTCACTCCTGAAACATGATTTTAAAAGACACAAAATTTACAATGAACAGCACTGTACTTGAAAAATATTGTGCCATTTTTTTCTGTCCTCCATTGTTTTAGGTGAGTTATCCATTCTAATTTTAAATAGTGTTCCCTTAGAAATAATGCATCATTTCTCTTGGGCTGCTTTCAGTGTTTCCTTTCTTCCCAGAAGATTGTTTGTTCTGAAATATATTTTATTTATTTATTTCCGTTTATTTTCTGCTTTTTTGTTCAGGTTAGGTAAATTCTACAGATTTTTTTTCCCTTCAAGTTCATCATATCAATTCTATCATCTATCATCTCTTTCCATTCTACTGTTACAACTTTCTAATGTGTTTTAAGATTTTAGATTGGTAACTTTTTATTTCATAAGTTCCATTTAGTTGTTTATGATAACTTCTATTTTGTATTAAATTTTTTTTGTTTTAAGATAATTCATAATTGGTGGTTGAAGTATGTTTATGATTTCTGCTTTAAAATCCTTGCCAGATAATTCCAGCATCTGACTTATCTAAGGGTTAGTGTCTGTTAGTGCCCTTTTCTTACTCAAGTTATAGTTTTCCTGCTTCTAGGTAGGATGAGTGATTTTTAATTGTATCATGGATGTTTTGGATATTGTATTATGATATTCTAGATACTATTTAATCTTGCTTTAAACCAAGTAATTCCCTTATTGAGGTGTAGTATAAGGGCCAAGTTAGTATGTGTGTTCAGCTTTCCACTGAGCTCTGCCAACACCAATCCAACAGAGTGGAGCTGACTCACACTGCCTCGCTGCAGATGGGTGAGGTGTGATGACACTGCCTTGGTGACTACTGAGCACTGTCTCATGCCTTCTTACTGCCTTAAAATGGGGATGTAATCTCAGCTCCTTGCTGAACCCTGCTAACACCAGGGAGAGAAGAAATGGAGGCTTGACTCACATTGATTTGTTGCTGCAGGGTGGGGGTAGAATCACATTTTCCCAGTGGTCATCCCTTTTATTTTTTAAAGATATTTTTGTAGGATATAAAAATTATAAATTGACAGATATTTTATTTTTCTCCTAGTATTTTAAAAACGTTGCTCCACTGTCCTCTCACTTCATTGATTCTGATAAAAAGAAAAAATCTGCTGCCATTCCTATCTTTGTTTCTCTGCCTGCAACATGGCTTTTATCTCTGGCTGCTGTTAAGATTTTCTATTTTTCATTGATTTTGAACATTTAAATTATGATATGCCATAGGGTGATTTTCTTTATCTTTCTTATTCCTGGAGTTCATTGAGCTTCTTGGATCTACACATTTATGGTTTTCATCAAATTTGGAAAATCTTTGGCCATTATTTTGGGGTCCAATTTCATGTATACTGTGTCACTTAAAGTCACCTATACTTTGGTAATATATTTATTTTTATTGATTGTTTTTCCTGTGTTTCATTTTGGTTAGTTTCTGATGCTATATCCTCACATTCACTAATCTTTTCTTTTGCAATGTCTAATCTGCTGTTAATATCCATTCAGTGTGTTTTTAATTTCTGACATTATAGTTTTTATCTCATGAAGTTCAATTTTTTCTTTTAATGTCTTCTCTATATCTACTTAACTCTTTGAACACATGGAATGAAATTATAATAACTTTTTATTTTCTTGCCTTCTAATTTGAACACCTTTGGCAGTTCTGGAAAGATTTTGATTGATTTTTCTGCTAATTATGGGTCATATTTTCTGCTTCTTTATATATGTGGCAACTTTTTATTGGATACCTAGCTTGTGAATTTTACCTCATTGAGTGCTAGACATTTTTATATTCCTATACATGTTTTTAAGCACAGTTCGGAAATGAGGGTAAGTTATTTGGAAACACTTTGATCTCTTAAGGGTGTTTTGGTTAAACATTTGTTAGGCAGGACCAGAGCAATATACAATCCATGGGCAATTTTTCCCCACTACTGAGGCAGGATCTTTTTTATTATTCTACGCAATGCTGGCTGTTAGGAGTAGGCAGTATTTCTCTGTGAGAAAGGTGGGTACTATTCTCTCTTAAGGAATAGAGGGTTTTTCTGAGGGTTTCACCCAGGTGCAGTGGCTCACATGTGTAATCCTAGCACTTTTGGAGGCTGAGAGAGGGGAGGATCCTGTGAGCACAGGAGTTCAAGGCTGCTGTGAGCTATGATTGTGCCACTCCAGCCTGAATGTCAGAGAGATCTTATCTTTAAAAAATACCAATTAAAAATCATAATATTTCTTCCTCAGATTCTGGTAGATTCCTCACATGCATGTACTGGTCACTACTAGGCTGAATGCACAGATCTCTGAGGCCCTTCTTCTGTGCTGCTGTCTACTCTCTAATACTCTTCCCTGTGAACTGCAGCATTCTTGACCTCCCTGGATTCTCAGTTCTGTCTCCTCTACTGAGGGAGTCCCCTGAGCTCTGCCTGGTTTCCTCTTCCTTCCCTGCACTGCATGTGGACATTATCTCTTGGCAAAAATCTGGGAGCTTCAGTTAGCTTTGCTTCACTGACCCCCTCAGGAACCACTGTCTTTTGTTGCCTGAAATTCAGTATCTTGAAAATATTTGTTTCATAAATTTGTGTTTGATATGTATTTATTTGTTTCATTTTTGGTTGTCTCTGGTGGGAGAATAAATTGGAATTCTATAACATCTTGACTGGAAGTGGGCACTCTCTCATCAATTTCAAGATATTATTTTACTCACTGTTGCCTTTAATGTTGTGTTCCAGCTAATTTTCCTCCTTTTTAGGCAATCTCCTTTTTCTGTCAGGCTGATTTTAAGGTATTTTCTTTGTCTTTGGTGTTCTTTACATTCACTAAGATATATCTATATATCTATATATATAGATATATAGATATTAATCTGTCACTAAGATATATCTTTATATATATGTCACTAAGATATATATACACACATATATATATATCTGTGTCAATTTCTTTGTGTTCATTCTTAGTTGTGTTACAATAGGCTGTCATAATACAATTCAAGAATTGATGTTTTCATCAATCTGAAAAAAATTGGTACACATTATCTTACAGAATATTGTTTCTTTCCTGTTCTTTTTATTCTTACTTTTTATAAAAACTCTGATTAGGGTGGAACTCTGTCCTTCATGTTGTATTTTGGATAATTTCTTTTGAGCTTTCATTTCCTGATCCCCTATTCACTTGTGTTCAAACTGATGATTGCCTCATCCACTGAGTATTTGTTTTAAATATTTATGTTTTTATTTCTTATTTTATTTTTTGTACTTTAAAAGATTCTCTTGTCATTGTATTCATCTTTCTTCATGCTGCTGATAAAGCCATTCCCAAGACTAGGTAATTTACAAAAGAAAAAGGTTTATTGAACTTACAGTTCCACATGGCTGGGGAGGCCTCATGATCATGGTGGAAGACAAGGAGGAGCAAGTCACATCTTACATAGATGGCAGCAGGAAAAGAGAGACTTGTGCAGAGAAACTCCCATTTTTAAAACCATCAGATTTCATGAGACCCATTCACTATCACAAGAATAGCATGGGAAAGACCTGGCCCCAAGATTCAATCATCTCCCATGGGTCTCTCCCATAACTCATGGGAATTATGGGAGGTACAAGATGAGATTTGGGTGGGGACACAGAGCCAAACCATATCAATCATTTTGGACTTTTGCTTCCTATTTACATTTTGTACCTTCATTTTTTGTTTATTTAAATATATTAAACAAATTTATTTTATATTCTGACTCTAATAATTCCAATAACTCTCAGTTGTTACTTTTGTTTTCCAATTGTGTTGCTTTGAGTTCTTGAATGTTTTCCTTCTGTTACGTTCATCTCTTATTCCTAGAAAATTTGTCTTAGAGAAATATATAGAGGATAAGAATTAAAACGTATTCCTTTTTAAAAGAATGTGTTTGCTTCTACTAGGCAATTGAGGTGCTCTACCAACCTTATAGCACTTTAAAATAAATTCTCAGGTAGAATCTTTTTAGATCACATAGGGTGTGTGAACTTGTGTTGAGTTCATTTCCAGTTAAAATTTATACTAAATGAGCAATCATTTAGGGTACCGACTTTATGATGCGGATGTCTTCATTTTACTGCCTACTTGAGGTGTAACCAGGGATTGATTATCATCTCAGAGTGTTTTGTATTATTATCTAATATTACAAGGGAAAGGGAAGAGGCTTCTAAAGTATAAGCCTGCTATTAACTTACTTTTTGGCCTCTAAGGATTCCATACTTTCTCTAAGGATTCCTACTTTCAGTCACTGATGCATTTAAATGTCTAAAAAATGTTAACCCTAACATTTTTTTCATTGTTTAGTTGGGATAATTGTTTAGGGTATCTAGTTGGCCATACTGACAAAAATAGAAGTCCTTTATGTTTATATTTAAATTTTGAGACAATTGATATTTTCAAATCAGTGCCTCTGCCAAAGTTTTTTTTTTTTTTAATTTTACTTTACTTTAAGTTCTAGGGTACATGTGCAGAAAGTGCAGGTTTGTTACATAGGTAAATATGTGCCATGGTAGTTTGCTGCACCTATCAACCCATCATCTAGGTTTTAAGCCGCGCATGCATTCGCTATTTGTCCTAATGTTCTCCCTCCCTTTTCCCCCCACCCCGACAGGCCCAGCATGTAAGTAAGCCCAGACAAATTTGGTCATGTACAATTGTTAAGTTATTTTTAGTAAATACCAAAAATCCTTGTTATTTAGAAAAAATGTAGAGCCATATATATGCTCTCTATAACCTTGTTACAGCACTGAGTAACCATGAAAATATATCTCACACTGAATTCTCTCTTTTTTTTTTTTGAGACAGAATCTCAATCTGTCACAAGGCTAGAGTGAGTGCAGTGGCACAATCTTGGCTCACTGCAACCTCCGCCTCCCAGGTTCAAGTGGTTCTCCTTCCTTAGCCTCCAGAGTAGCTGGGACTACAGGCGTGCACCACTATGGCCAGCGAATTTTTGTATTTTTAGTAGAGATGGGGTTTCACCATGTTGGCCAGATGGTCTTGATCTCTTGACCTTGTGATCTGCCTGCTCGGCCTCCCAAAGTTCTTGGATTACAAGTGTGAGCCACCGTGCCCAGCTTGAATTCTTTTAGACATGCGAACATTATCTGCAGGCACAAAAGCAGTAATGCATCCTGACCTATATTTTTCATGAAGTCCTGTTCCTAGTCCTAGAAAGAACTACAAGGATACCTTATGTAACATGTTCACTGGAGGAAAACATTAAGATATTCTACAGGTAAGATTTGTTTATGTTGTTGTTGGCATCCATGTAGCACTGATCCTGTGAAATCAGTAGCTAGACCTGGCACCCTTACAGGATCACTTGACCCAACTAAAAGGTGCCACTCTGTTAGGGTGAAGGAGAAGGGCTCACTAGATTTTTTTTACCAATTCATGCCAGGGCTTTACAAGGTACTCACAAATCCATGCATCTTGAATATCAGTAATCACCAATGAACACTCACTTTAACGTTTATTTTAATATATAACAAATTTGTGTGCTAATCAAAGCTAAAGATGGCCAAAGCCTCCTTTGGAGTATAGATTTTGTAGGTAAGGCTGGCCAACCACTCTCTGGAGCTTGTTTCTGATCAGGGAAAGCTCATTGTCCCTAGAGTATAGATAATAATGAACTAACACAGTCATGTCACACTGCCTCTGCTGAAGTATTTTTTTAAATTTTATTTTGCTTTATGTTATGGGATACATGAGCAGAATGTGCAGGTTTGTTACATAGGTATACATGTGCCATGGTGGTTTGCTGCACCTATCAACCCATCATCTAGGTTACAAGCCCCACATGCATTAACTGTTTGTCCTAATACTCTCCCTTCCCTAGCTCTCCACCCTCTGACAGGCCCCAGTGTGTGATGTTCCTCTCCCTAAGTCCATGTGTTCTCATTGTTCAGCTCCACTTATGAGTGAAAACATGCGGTGTTTGCTTTTCTGTTCCTGAGTTAGTTTGCTAAGGATGATGGTTTCCAGCTTCATCCATGTCCCTGCAAATGACATGAAGTCATTCTTTTTTTATGGCTGCATAGTATTCCATGGTGTATATGTGCCACATTTTGTTTATCCAGTCTATCATTGATGGGAATTTGTGTTGGTTCCAAGTCTTTGCTAGTGTAAATAGTGCTGCAGTAAACATACATGTGCATGTGTCTTTATAGTAGAATTATTTATAATCCTTTGGGTATATACCCAGTAAGGGGGTTGCTGGGTCAAAAGGTATTTCTGGTTCTAGATCCATGAGGAATCACCACAGTGTCTTCCACAATGGTTGAACTAGCAAACTACAGGCTTCTCACAAGTATACATTTTTTATTAGACAGGTACCACTTTCGTAGTAGATAATGTAATCTTTTTGCATCCTCATTGTCAGTTCCAGCTCTTCTATTGGCATATATCTATAAGCTAAACAATGGCTCAGAATTAAAATTTGGTACAACCTAAAATATAAGATTTATGAATACTCCCACTTTTTAAAGAATTGTTTCATGAAACCATGTTAAGAATGTAAACTTACTTTTGAAGTGTGAATAATTGTCATCTAGTTATCTCCTTCATGTTAAAGAAATGTGCTTTTTGAAGTCATCTTCATTGTTCGACATAAATTAATTTATAAAACCCATTGAATATTCTCTTTTTTTCTGGTCATTAAGAATCTTTCAGTATATTTATAGTCATCAATTAGAACAATATATTTTATTCATGACAGGTAAAGCCTAAATAATTAATTTTCAGTATTTTTCTGGAATTGTTCAAAGCTAATTAAAACTGCAAGCTAAAAATATTAAATCTTTGCTGACTTCCTAAGGAGGCCTCTTAAGAAGACTAATTTATGAGCCTTTCCTTCCTCCATCTAGCTCTGGATTTTTGGCAGAAGTCAGTGCTTAAAATAGGTGTTTGCTTGTGGTCAGACCTTGCTGCTATTAATACCCATTAGATGCCTAATATATTAACTTTTATTTAGTACTTTATATTTCTGTAGCACTTATCTCTTTGCAAAGTACTTTTCACACAATTCTTTCAAGTTTTGCAAAGAAACATACGAAATCAGTCTTAGTAACCCCATCAAACAGATGAGAAGTCTAAAACCAATGGCCTCGATCCCAGTTAGTTCTGTGGGCTGAATTGAGATTTAACCATATGTCTTCTGATCCCAGCTGTTACTCCACAGTGCCTCACCTCCCAGCTTGGTGAGTTAGAGTGGAATTGAATTTAAATTGAGATCTTTACATGCCATTTCAGAGGCAAAACCTGCCTTCTATGTAGATGACTTATTTGAAAGTCGCCTGCATAATCTCTTGCTAAAAGCCATTTCTCTCATCTCTACTGCATTCTCTGAACCCCACCATTTGTGTCACAACTGGTTGAATTAAAGCAGTTTTTAAAGGACCACTTTAATGTGACAATTTATCATTTTCCTAGATAACCACAAGCCAAGGCAAAGGCTATGAGAATGTAGGGCATAACTCAACAAAATGTCAGGGAAGAAGGTGTAAAAAAGGCTCCTGGCACATCCTGGATTGTTCAGGAGAGATTAGAAGTGGCACTGGGGGATTATTTGAAAGACAAAGCATTAGGGAAATGAAATAAATGAGGATAAAAATCCAATTTTGTGGAAATTCAGCTTGACTCTTTAATATAGGGTCTGTTTTTTGATTGCTTTCACCTGTTACATGGAGCACAAAGACATTATAATGAACCAGCTCTGTACATAGGGGAAATAACATATAGATGTTTAGGCAAATCTGTGGGAATTCCCAATAATCCGTCAAATCTATGTTCAGCCACGGGATGAACATGGACCTCATCCTTCTTGTATGAAACTCACCACCAGTATTGTGGGCCTGGGATACGTGAGATGTCACATGCAGAAGCTGCTCCAAAGGACATATCTCCAAAGTGTTTAGGATGACCTAGTTAAGATGCCGGACTCAAAATCAAAAACATTTCATGAAACCTTCTTATGTTTGCTATGAAAGAGCTCTGAAATTGTTCATAAACCCATGGGAGGTCACTCTTCATTCATTCGCATAGTAGTTCCTGGCATTATTGGCTCCACTGAACTATTGCAAGGAGCTGTGTTTAATTTTGTGCCATCTCCTGGTCATTACATGTAATTTTCTAGTAAATAGTTTACTCTTCATAAACTAAATAGTCATTTCTCTTGATGACAGTAAGCTGGATACTCTATTGCAGAAGTTGTCATTGTGGAAGAACCAGAGTAGACGAAAATAAAAATTCTAAAGAAGCTTAAAAACTGCCCAGATCTCTAGGGTGGTAAAGAAAGAAGTCATGAGGGGAAACACAAGGAGGGAATCGGTAGCTAAAGGGCTCTAGCACTACGTCCTGAGCCTGGTTTCATGGCAGGATTCCTGCCAGACCAGCTGCACACTGGTAGGAGCACTTGTTGGTTTGTCTGCATGGTCCCACAATTTTGTCTTCAAAATAGAACCCCGCAAAATTGAGCTTTCAATATTTTGTTTCTCTTATCTCTAGCAAAGAAATATTGCACTGGGCTACGTTTCTGATTGCCTGTCCTGCAGTGAGGACATCTGACTGTTTCCTTCCTACATTCAAGCACTGGAATTCTAGCCCCAGGTCTTTTAGTTTTGGCAGAACTCTTTCAACTTAGCTTCCAGGCCCTTAACTTCCCCCAGCCAGAAAAATTAGCCAACTAGCACGTCAGCAAAAATGAAGGGACAGTGGTAGGCAAGATTTTTGCATCAGCAGTGCTGGACCAAGGACTTGTTACAGCCTGGTTGTTGCAAAGCCTCCATTCTATGGTTTCCTAAGACTTTCTCTTTTTTTTCTTTTTAAAAAAAATTTTTCGGAGTATGTTAAAAGGCAATCTCAATGAGGCCAGACTCCAGGAGACATTCCAAGACAAGCGCCACCTTTATAAATCCAATGAAGGTTTATGAGCTGTAAAGTTTGCATTACTTTTTATAAAAAAAAGAAATTGAGACAGTGCAATTTCAGAACTCAGATGCTAAAACTATGCTGACCAGAAAGCAAGGCAAGGCCCCAAGGAGAGGTATTCATGCTTTGAGAAAGAAAGCATCGCATTTAGTTCTAGAAACTGCTGGGAAGGCAGATGCAAACTCACAGCCCTAATAGACCTCCACAAACAATTGCTTCTCTTGTACTGAAAAGTAATTGAAATTTTGGTTCCTATACAAAGACTTCTCAAGATATCTCCAAAGATATCAACCAGTAACCCTGTGTAGAAAGAGTTTTGAGAATGCCATTTTAAATGAATTACTTCCCATTATGGCCCAGTACCAAATCTTTCTTCCAAAGTCATAAGAAAAATAACAGTACTGAAACTTGGAGTGACCTTCCAAGTAACTGTGGGTTCAAGAAAGCCACACGTGAGGAAGATGATGTTACTGCAGCCGCTGCCAGGGCGTTGCTGCTGGCAAGGCAGGAGCAGGAGCCATGGTCCTGCTGCAGATGAGAGGTGGCGCAGTCAATAATGGCGCATGCTCGGTCCACCGGCGGCAGAATTAAGGGTCCTGACACTTCAGCAGTGGCCCTGGTTGCTCTTAGTGAACAAAGTTTGCCTTACTAGAAGCCAAGATTTGTTCATGGTTCTAATCCAGCCAGTTTCTTTTATGCACACTAAAATCTCTTTTTCATAAAGCCTTAGGTTCTGAAGACTTGAAAAAGCACTGTGTCCCATTCCTTCCACCTCTGCACTGAATTTTATCTACCGTACCTGAAGCAGAGTCTTTTCTCAAACAATACAGAGTTGTCATCCAATTCTGTTAGGCAGCTCTTCTTTAAAGGGAACAAAATCTACCTCTGTTGTTATTTTCATCCCCAACTCCTAATTCTGCCCTCTGAGTAGCTCTCAGCTGCCTAACTGCTCTTCTGGATAGGAGCACTGAAAACCTGAATGAAGTTACCTTCCTCTTTGTTCATTACCGTGAAACAATTCAGGCTTCTTCCAGGCAAGCACATATTTCTATTCATAATCACGTGTGGCATTGTGGAGAACATTTTCTGCGGGTCTCCCACAACATACTTTCCTTAAGAAGAAAACCAGGAATTCTACCATGATATGCTCCTCAGATACAAAACATGGCATTTTCAAAATGATAACAGTTATCTGTATAATTTGGCAGAATTAGGTAAGGACCAAAACAGAAACAGTGTGATCAGAGAAACAACCCTGTAGGCTAGTGGTTAGAGCACAGACATCGCAGCCAGATGGCCTGCCTGGGAATCCTGGCTTTTCTGCTTAATGATTGTGTGATCCTGGGCAAGTCAGTTAACCTCTCTGTGGCCTCGTTCCCCACATCTGTAAAATAGATATAGTAATAGTCCTTGTCTTATGTAGTAGACATGATGATTAAATAAAATGAGTTCGTATTTGTAAAGCCTTAGAATAGTACCTAAGGTGAAATTGTCCTACTAGGTCAGGTCTGGAGAGAAGCGAGGAGCAAGGCATTAAATTAAACCCTTTGTTCCAGGTGCTGAGGCTTAGGTGCTCTTGGCTATCCCCAATGAGCCTAACACACACACACACACACACACACACACACACACACACACCCCTGACAATTCCTAACCCTCCTCTTTTTAAATTTTCATACAACTCAAGTTACTGACTGAGATCAGCCAGAATTCCTTAGCGTATCAACAAATGCTGTCTGTAATTTAAAAATATGAACAAAAATGGGTTTTCTACCTGACTTGGGGTGGGACTGGGATCACAGAAGCTCCTTTTCATACTTTTCCACTGAAATGCACACTCCACAAGAGCCACGGGAGTGTGAGTGCACACCACGGGCTGCAGGACCTGAGCCCATTTCCTGTGAGGAAATGCCTGCCTTTCCTCACCCATGTACTGGGAAAGTTACAGTAGTCACCACCTCTGTAGTCTTTAGAACATGACAAGTTTTCAATTAATACTCAATTGTTAGTTGAAATACTTCAGTAGAATCTCATTGGTGGCATACACCAGCTAATAAATTTAGAAATATTTTAATAGGCTGAAACTGTTTCCAATATTGAAAAGTAGCGGCATCATGCCATCCATTCACCTGAATTACCACCTGTATTAGTCTGTTCTCATGCTGCTAATAAAGACATACCCTGGACTGGGTAATTTATAACAGAAAGAGGTGTAATTGACTCTCAGTTCCACATGGCTAGGGAGGCCCCACAGTAATGGCAGAAAGCAATGGAGAAGCAAGACATATATTACATGGCAACAGGCAAGACAGCACTTGTTCAGGGGAACTCCCTTTTATAAAACCATCAGATCTCATGAGACTTACTACCATGAGAATGGTGTGGGAGAAATCACCCCGATATTTCAGTTGTCTCCACCTGGCCCAGACCTTGATGTGGTAAGATTATTACAATTATTACAATTCAAGGTAAGATTTGGGTGTGGACGTAGCCAAACCATATGACCGCCCTTTCATTCAAATCCATGAAAAGATTCCATGACACGTCTACCTGGCACCCAGTGATTGATTGTATGCAGGGTTCTTAAGCTCCTCCAGCAAGTGTGTGGATGGATATAGAGGAGGTACAATCCCATCATCCCAAATCAATGGAAAATGGGATATCTGATATAGTGTATTTCCATGGTGGTAGTGGGGCTCTGTGTAGTGTGCAGCACAGTCACTTTCATAAGGGACACCTAATAAACTCTCTGTTAAAAGGCAAATAACAACTAACAGGTTAAGAAACATATTGCAAAATAAATGAAACATTATTAATATTCCTATATGTAATCTTAGAAATGAGAAAGAAATTACTCCAATAGAAAAATGAAGAAAAGACAAAAATAGGAAATTGAAAGGAATTTTAAGTGGCCAATGTAATGTAAAAGTTTAGGTCAGTTATCATTAGGATAAAGCAATGTAAGTTAAGGAAAACACTAGATATCTTTTTTTTTTTAACCTATAAAATTGGTAAATATATGAAAAGTTAATTGTCCCCTCTGATCTCCAATCTTGTAACCTTGTCCCTGATTACAGATTTTTGGCCATTCTTCCCTTTTTTCCAAGGAGTTCTTATATGGGCTAATAGGTTTCTTTGTCTCCAGGGTCCTCACCCTCCTGTTTGCTTGGCCTGAAATGTCTTTCCTCCACTCAGCTTGTTGTGCCAAAATGCCCCTTCCCTAAGTCCCTTCTCAACTTAGGGTGTTCTCTCCTTTCCT
>NW_016107833.1:59247-77542 GCF_001604975.1 Cebus imitator
GATTTGGTCGTAAGTTGAGTACGCTATATGTACAGTACTGTGAAATGATGTTATAAAAATCTTTAAGTCATATTTTATCATAATTTTCTTTCATTATTGTTATATATCATAATTTTCTTTGTTCATTTTATGCCATTTGTGTCATCTCTACACCATTTTGTTTCTTATTTTTACATTCGTCAGGTTTAAGCAAAACACTGCATTACCAGTACAACGGGTTTAGTATTTGCAAAACATACAAAATTATAAAATATAGGTGCATACAAAAATACAAAATACAGGTGTAAAAAATACCATAGGAAACATTTTCCCAATTGCAAAACATATCAAAATATATAAACATGTATGAAGCATTTTATTGGCCGCTGGTGCTTGGCTGCGGATCGTTGATGTCATCATCTGAGGCAGCAGTTGGGGTTACCGGAGTTGGTTTCTTCATAAACATGGTGAGCTTTGTCTGAATTGTATGTTTCTTTTTTTCTTCATAAATTTCACGATGCGGACAAAACACATAGTGTGCCATCCGTTCAATCCTTGCAAATCGTTCAATGTTTGGATCCATTGCTTCGAAATATATAAGAAGTTTATTGGGAGGGGTTTGATGAAAAATATCCAAGACACAAAACACAAATTGCTGTACCGAGTCTGGGATAACAATTGAAATGGTGCACGCGGAGACGGTAGTGCTGCCGGAAGGTGGTCCGCACTGTCGTACACCCAGCTGGGCAACATTTGCGCTGCCAGACGCAGAGCAGTCGTGGCTAGCTATTGTGGTCGTAAAGTCGAATGGTCGTAAGCTGCATAGGTCGTAAGTCTATCGATACTTGTAATTTGTAAAATTGTTTTGTAAAGATGGGATCTCCCTGTGTTGCCTAAGCTGGTCTTGAACTCCTGGGATCAAGTGATTTTCCTGCCTCTCCCTCCCAAAGTGCTGGGATTATAGGCTTGAGCCACCACACCTGGCTTCTTCTTTTCTATAATTTTCAATCATGCCACTTCTTGTCTTTATTGCATCTCTTCTGCTCTGGATGTAACTGGAGAAGGGCAGGACGATGGGTGGTGTGCTCATCCCCATAAACACGGTGACTGATATGCTGCTTACATTATGGGAGCTACTTGATACATATTCTTCAAGCAGGTGGAGAATTTATGGCTATGTGATGATGTGAGTTTTGTTTTGTTTTTGAGTCAGGGTCTTCCTCTGTCTCTCAGGCTGGAATGCAGTGGTGCAGTCATGGCTCACTGCAGGCTTGACTTCCCAGGCTTAGTTGATCCTTCCACCTTACCTCCCCATTAGCTGGGACCACAGGCATACACCACCATACCTCGCTAATTTCCATATTTTTTGTAAAGATGGGGTTTTGTTATGTTGCCCAGGCTGGATGTGAAGTTATTAAGTCTCTCAAAAAGTGTTCTGCTTATAATATGTTTAGTCATATGATAGTGTTGTTTTGTAGGAAAAAATGCTCAAATACCACCAGTTTTATAAGGTTCAACTTATAACCTAATATAATTTTCAGAAGACATTTCTAGTTATAAGTATAAAAAGTCATAAGCAAGGCCATTCTTTCACTATGTCTTGATCTAAAGATATATCCATATCTAAGGCTGTATAAAGAGGCAGCTGTAATCACAGTGTTATTCATTATTAAAACAACCAAAAAAGACGGACACAGGCTGTGCTCAATTCAGATAAACTAGCTAAATAAATAAAGGGACATTCATGCATTGAAATGGTTGGTGGCAGTTACACATGTGTTTTTTAAGAATATGGGTTGCCCTGAAATAATTTTATTACGTGAAGTTAAGTCTGTTACATTGCAGTCTGTGAGCTTTCTCTCTTTCTCTCTGTCTCTCTGTCTCTGTCTGTCTGTCTCTATCTATCTCTCTCTTTCCTCTCTCTCTCTCTCTCACACACACACACACACACACACACACACACACACACACACACACAGAAAGAGAGGGAGAGAGAACAGAAAGAAGTCCTGAAGGAAATGTACCAACATATTAACAGTGGTTAATTTCTGTATGGTGGGATTACTCTTGATTAAGTGAATATTACATTACTTGTGTAATTAGGAAAAATCCTTTGAAAGTATTAAATTTTAGAGGCTATTAAAATTATAAGTAGATATATATTTAGATAGCTGGATGACAGATAAATAGAGAAGAAAGAGACTAGGAAAAAGTATAATTCAATTGAGATCTACACCTCAGACCCTACCAAATCATGAGTGACTAGCACCTAATATAGTTGTATATCAGAGTTCTTAATTTTATAATTGCAGTCTAGAATAGTAAATATAAAATTCTACCATTTAAAATAAGCTATTCTTTATTTATTTTAAACTAAAAAGTCTTAGAAAAATCAAGGATAGCGTCCTATGTCATACCACGGTGCTTTTAGACAAGCAATAGGAGGTTGCTTATGGAGACATCAAAGACCTCTTTCTCTGAATTTAAGACACATTTGCCTTTAAAATAGAATTTCAAAAAAAAATTATCTTTAATAACTGCCTATGTATTTGTTTTCGACAAGATGTTTTAGTTATTTAGTAGCTTCAAAGGATAGAGAGAAACTTGTGAAGCAAATATGACCAGATCATGTAGGTTTTATCCATAGTATTGTAAACCAAAAAGTATCTGAAATATGTCTCAATCAATTTAGAGGTTTATTTTTTCCAAGGTTAAGGATCGTGACCCATGACACAGTCTCAGGAGGTCCTGAGAACATGTGCCCAAACTGGTTGGGTTACAGCTTGATTTTATAGATTTTAGGGAACAGAAATCACAGGTAAAGACATAAATTAATATATATAAGGTGTACATTGGCCAGCCCAGAAAGGGGGAACATCCAGGTCATAGGTGGATTTAAAGATTTCCTGATTGGCAATTGGTTGAAAGGGTTAAGCTCTGCTTAAAGAGTTGAAATCAGCTTTAGTTAAGGTAAGAGTGTGGGGGTTGTGGAAGCCAAGTTCTTGTCATGTAGATGAAGTCTCCAGGTAGCAGGCTTCAGAGACAATAGATGCTAATGCCTTTTATGGGATCTTAAAGGAAGTCAGACTCTCCAAAGAGACCTAGTAAGGGAAGGAGATACTCTATAGAATGTAAATTTCCCCCTCAAGAGACAGCTTTGCAGGGCCATTTCAAGGTATGTCAAAGAAATATATTTTGAGGTAAAATGTGTAGATTTACTTCAAGGCCTTCTATCTGTCAAGTGATGCTATACCAAAGTCAGGTTGGAATTTGGCACCTTATTGCCACAAAAAGTCTGTTCTGTCAGTATTAAGATCTCTGTTTTAATTCTCTGTTTTAATGTTAATGCTGTTCAGTGATGCCTGAACTCCAAAGGAAGGGGGTTATAATGAGGCCTCTGGGACCCCACCTTCCCGTCATGGCCTGAACTGGTTTTTTAGGTTTCTTTGGGTCTCCTGGATGAGAGGGGCTCCATGCAGTCTGTTTGGGACCTTAGAATTTTATTTTTGGTTTATAGCATCATAAAGGAGGATCAAGAAATAATAGCATCTCTCCCATCACTCTGCTTTTATAAACCCAAGATCTTCCTCAGGTCAAGCACATGTATTCGAACATTCCGTCCATCTGTTCTATTGTATCAAACTCCATTAAACACTGTAAAAAAGGGTTTTTAAAAAAATTATGGGAGAGGATAGCAGGATAGCAGCATCTGTCCTGAGGGCTGGCAGCAAATGAGGCCCAAGAGGTTGGTAGAGGCATTTTACTCTCACAGTCTTGCCAATAACTCTTCTCAGCCCCTCAAAGGATGTGGATATGATTCTCTGTCTACTCCTTTTGTGAAATGGTCTCAACATCCAACTTTCGAAATGTAAAATTTTTGTTTACAGTAAGCAATAGGCAGGGGCATTTTATTCAAACATTCCAATCTTACTTAAAGATACAGGAAAGCATGTCTGAATCTGATCAAAATAATTCAGAGTTTCTTTGCTCTGGTCTGGAATCTGTACTCTTCTGAATTGCTTCAGTCACGACAGCATATGTGGGATACCCACATGTGCCACACCATAACACCTTCATATTATCTGTGCACATTTGCAGCTCACTCACACACTTTCTTCTAATTTCTTTTATCGAGTTCTCCATTTCGGAAGGGCAGTGAGTTGAGATGCTCCAGCTCATCACATAAACAAGAGTGTTTTCTATGGCTCTGATTTATATTGCAGCTGTGGGTAATGCTGTGAGTGTTTACATAAAGACTGATGCATGGATACCTTTTCAACAGCAGCTGGGAGACTACAGTCAGCCAAAACCTCAGCAAAGTTCCGTAAATCTTTTTGAGTCAGCACTGACACAAACCAAAAAATCTTTTTTCTCTCTTCCCGTTAATGCATTTGAATTAAACCATTAAACAGGGATGAAGGTAAGTGTTGTAAAAGTTTTGCACAAATAGGACAGGGGAATGTTTGACTTTGGACACGGTGAGTAGACTTGCATTACTCTGCACCTTTCATCCCAAATGCTTCACACTCTAGTTCCAAATGTTTCTCTTCTTTGAATTACTGCCTGGGAAGAGATGTTTTGGCCAGTAAAACGGGGGAGAAATGGATGCTCCAAGGAAGATGGCCACAAATCTCTTTAGGTTACTAATAAATAAAAGGAACTTTTGGCTATTTTAATTTGGATCCAGAAAAATCTGAATTTAATATGTACCTGTGGAACAGGATGTGATGGCATGAAGGCCTGGAACCTGAATGGCTACATCATTTGTTCCACACTTATGACATTTATTAGTTTACAACAAATCTTTTGTGGTTATTTTGTTTATAACATTTATGTGCCAGGCACTGTTTAAGAACTGGACATTAAAAAAAGATAAAATAAAATTCTGGCTCCCTCCCCTCAAAAGTGAAGTGCAGAGTGCTTGGTGGAACAGGGAAATCGCAATACAATACAACGAATCAAGCATGCCTGTCAGTGAGAGATCTAAGCTGGCAAATGAGTTCAGAGTATCCAGCAGCCCCTCTCTGCTTGGAACAGCTGTGCCTCTGTTTTGCCTTTGATAAGACTTCTGACTGTTTGACAGGCTTGATGAAACGTTTCTTAGATTACAGTGGACTCTGGAATTAGAGTCCATGGAGCCTCCTTTGATTTGAAAGCTTCTGGCTTTCCTTACTGGTCCCCCTTTCCCTTTCTGTAATATGGAAACTGATACTTACTCAAAGCTAGAGACTTCATCCTTCCTTTCATAATGGCATGTGTGAGCCTCCACGTATTGCTTCCATGTGAGATCATAGCTACAAGGCTGCCTTATGAATGGGGCATCAGTACACCAATGTATAGTATTGTTATTAAGGAAGGGTGGACTTATGAAATTTTGAATCTTCCTTAGACTAAATACATTAATCCATGTCTAAGTTCTTTGGCGTTTGGTCTCCTGCCCTCTTTCTTTCTACACATTTTATTCCCCTAAAAATGTAGTTTTTATATCTCCAATTTGACCTAAAGCGAATAGAGTATAAAATAAAATAAAGTGAGCCTGTTATAGTTATCAACTCTAGAAAAGCTTACGAGTTGTAGACAGCGCTAGTCTGGCTTGCTTTGAGCTGAACTACTGGAAATCCACAAAAAGAGAGGAAAATTCTGTAGTTTGTCTAAGAACACTTTATCTTTCATTTTAGGTACAATTAAATACCTCAAATTTGAAAAACACTATATATATGTATATATATATATATGTATATGCTTTTAAAAAGTATGATATTTGCTGCATTCTTTAAATGTGTATTGATGGCTTTTCAACTGGTTCAAATTTGAAACTCAGGGATTCTACTCGGTGCCAAGAGATTAGTCAGACATTCTTTTGTGTGACTGTAATGTTCACAATATTTATCAGTAAAGAGCATGAATCTGAAGAAAAGGCTTGGCTGTCACAGAGCTGTTACATCAGCCCCTCTCTGATGGCCTGGGAGAGCCAAAGCCTCCCCCACCCTGCAGCCTGTCTTCTTTAAACAGAGCTGGAAACTGCACCCCTCGAAGTAGCCCATCTAACCCATTTCAAGTTTCTGTGCGTAAATCAGAATCCCCTTGGAAGGCTTTGTTGACCTAAGACCTTGAGCTTCCAAAAGAGTCACCTTAAAAAAAAAAATAATAATAATAATAGAGAAAACCAAAGCAAAACCCTGACCTCTGAGAGATTTGAACGATGAATCAGATAAGAATACTTGGAAAAGTGGCTGCCAGTCTCCAAAGAGAACAGAGGATGTGAAGCAAAGACATCCAGGAAGTGTGCAGCTCACCGTCTCCTCCCGCCCGTGACCCAGGTCACAAATGCAGGGCTCCTCCTTGGTCCTTGTAGCCACTAAGTGAAAGAAAGCCAGCAGTAAGACATTTCTATTCTTTCTTTCACAGAAGGAGATGGGGGAGATTGTGTGGCAGGAAGTGTCTGTTTCACTGTTAGACTGCATAGTTACTTAGACACATATGATAAAAACCTCAGGAAATGGACTAATTAAAAAAGGTGTTCAGTTTAATTATATTTCCTACTAATTATGTTTCCTACTCAAGTGACAGCATTTTAAGTCCCTGCTGTTGAGAAGCTTTCTATTATGCCTTTGTCTTCTTGCTCCAATAAGAACATCTCAGAGTCATGGTGGCTGCTCATCTTGGCAGGCTGATCCTACCAAGAGGACATGGTATTTTGCCAAGTGTGCAAAAAATGGCCTGGACATGATATTTTTCATCGACTCTTGCTTTCAGCTTTTTTTCATTTTCAGTTATTTCTTTTCCTAAAAGCTGAGTACTGAAAGGAAAAAATGCTCAACTTATCATAAAATGGAAGTCTGATTGTTGAGGGGATTACCTAGGCGGAGTCACTGTAAACTGATTTTTTCTATAGTTGATTTATTAGGCTCAGATTTTCTTAGCCTCCTGTTTTAAGCCTGTTTCATCTGCCTGATTGAACTAAGCCCCTCCAGCTGCTAAGGTAGTCACAAAAATGTGTTCCACCCACTAGTGCACTGCAAATTTGTAATAACCAGATAGTCATGGAGAAAAGATTTGGATTGCAGTATTTGCTGATATTCATGGCATGAATACTCCTAACACAGATGATGCCAAGCTGTGAACGTGACGGCACTGAACGTGGAGCTGGGCAGAAATCCCAAGCAGCTGCTACAGCCACCAGCACATCAGCAAGGAATGCCCCTGAGGGCCAAGCCCTGCAAATCTATGACCTCCTGCACCCTGACTCAAGTCAACATGTGTAGGCACTAGTTTTCTGTAGCATTCTCATCCCAGTGCTCTCCTTGAAATGAAAACTGAACCATAGAAGAAAGCCTGGGGAGCTTCTGCCTACGATCTGAAATGAAGAATGACTATTTCTCTAAGTAACAGCAGCCAGTTGGAGGGGGTATAGCTAACTTAGAATAAGTGAAAGAACATAAAATGAAACCTCAGATTACAGCTCATCCATCACCTTTGGAAAAAAGAAAACACTGCTTACATAAAAAACTTTCACTTTTTGTATAAACCCTTGCATTTTGACATTTTCTCCCCCCTCTTTATTTTCTTCATGGAACGTGTGTGCATACAGCTTGATGATTTTTATTATCTGTCCTGTAGTGTGCTACAGGATTTGTGTTCACTGCTGTATCCTACTGTCCATTATATGTGAGGGCTCAATCGACATTTGTGGAATACATTGAATGACTGTCTTACTATTACCTGTCATGGATGTTATTAAATTAGGGGTCTGTTTTATTTCCAGCATTTTAACCCAAGAGTATATAATACCTGACATTTAAGAGCAAAGCTAATTTAAATGACAGAAATAATCATGTAGAAATATGCAATGTTCTCAGGAATATGGTACTTGAAATCAAAATCTTGAAATGTGTGACAGATGGTAAGATTTTTCTATATACATCTAACAATACATTTAATATTTTATTATATATCATGGCCTATATTTTTATCAACTGTACTAAAAATGAAGAACTATAAACCACTGGGCCCTCCATATGATAAATAAACATTATAGTCTTTTGTCTGAACTTTGTATTTGACATATATTCAGGGAAAACAAGAAATAAGCTGCTATTGCAAGTTTAAACTAAATGTACTTCATGAGTGTTTCTTTTCCATAAAATTTTTAACCATCAAAGTGTCTACGGGATTTCTTTATTTAATTTTAACAAGTGAACATTACTATTTGGCACAGTCTTCTGGCAAGGTGGAGTCTGTAGTTAGTGTAAAGAAAGCCACAAGCCGTACAAAGCAATTGTAATGCCTTATAAAATGCCCCAAGGAACATAAAAGAAAAAAATCCTCCCCTTATGGAAACTGAGAATGCGCCACTGAAATGTTTGCCAGGATTATATAAATAATGGCAAATAAGAAAAATGAAATTACCCTATTTTCTTCTTATTTCTCTCGAAAGAGAAATTTTTATGGGGCAAAACCGCGATTATTTCTTAAGACACCTTGTTGGTCGATTTTGCATGTGCTCATCTTCTCATGCCTTTTGCGTTCCTAGTACACATGTGGGGCCACAGCATATGACCTCTTTTAACTTCTGCACAAATGACAGAATCCCCGACATTGGATTTACGTTCTCATGTGAATTTTTAAGGGACAACCTCATAAACACCACCAATCTGAATGTTTTTATAAGCTTGGTACGCCCTTTATGAAGGATTTAAGTTTAAATGAATGAGTTTCTTATGGATTTGACATTAATATACATTCTATGCTTTTCCCCTAAGATAATATTAGGGGAGTTTTGGCAAACAGACACTAAAAGGAAAAGTATATAATGCAACATGGATCAACTGAAACACCACAAAGTATAACGGTGTGCCAAAGTAAAAAGAGAAGCGACACTAACGTGTATTTATGTTCATTTTAACTCACGCTTTTGCTAATGTTGTGAGGGTTGGGTGTGTGTGTTGGGACGGAATGGAGAGCAGGGATTGGGCTGTGGTGACTCTGAACAATCTATGCCCTCAGGCTACTGAGCCGTGCCTGTCTGGCAGGATTGTTCATTTAAACACTGGCTGAGAACCTTCGAGTAGTGGTGACTACCATTTATCTACTATCTACTTTGTGCCAGACACTGCTCAGATGCTTTGATTACATATCCTCATTGTAATTATGGGAAGAGTGTGTTGATCTTCATTTTAGAAATGCGTTGACTGACTCATAGACCTACAGCACATGTCCTAATATGATATATGACCCATGGCAGGGAAGGAAGTGGGGATTCAAGCCAAATTAATTTTGCCACAAGAGTTGAATCACTGCCATCTGCCCTGCTGAGATTTGAGGCACAGGTACTTCATTTATGGTTCTGAGAGAAAACTGACAGAGGGAGATGAGCATCATGGGTGCAATTTACTCAAAGTATATACAATAGCAAGCTACGCCAAGGAGGGAGAAAAGCTGAGTGTCATTGAAGCTACTGAAACTTTTTATATTTGAGGCCTAGACAATAAGTACATGTGAAGCAAATATTAACTTACAAAGATGTTATGGCGTTTAAGGGTCAAGACCGTCAAGGCGTCCTTAGGGAAATTCTCCAACATGGCCTCGTGCACAAACACAGCTCTTTCCTCTGCTACACTGTACCACATGCTGCTCGTGCTTCATTGGATCGCTGAGATCCACCTTTGTTCCTGAAAGCACATCCCTGGAGGTGGAGTACACACTAGGAATTATAACAATTTCACTTTCTAGTGATTTGCCACTTATGAAGCAATTTCCTAGAGATTTTTCTCTCATCACATTTTTGTCTCATCATATCATGAAGTTCATGTAAGAATGAGTAAGATGAAATCTTATGCAAGTGTCTTAGAATTTCATCTAAACCAGAGAACTGATCCATTATAGAAACAGAGTGTAATAGCAGTCTGAAGTCAAGTTTCAGCAGTTTTCTGGGCAAATGTAATGCTTATGAGACGGTGCAGGCAACTCCCTATTCATCTAGCTTTGAAACCATTGAAATTATAGTTACTGGAAATGTCTTCTGTAGTCAACTTTTATGAGAAAGACACAGAAGACAAATAAACAAATGGATATCCGAGGTTTATTTTTTAAAGTAGCTTTTAGAGCATATCATGGAGCCCATTCAAAGGCAGCTCAGAATTTCAGACTTATACAATAAAGGTCTATTCTTCATAATGAAGAACATAACCATATGGTTAAGTATTTTCTAAATTGTCTAAAACACATGGCTTTATTTTGTACAGTTTTGGCATTCTGCATGTTATAGTTCCTTGAAATGTATAATCTATGTATGGATTTTGCAATAACTGAATTTATGCAAATATGCAGTCAGCATGCCTCTCCATGCACTCACAGCTCATGAGCCCTGCCTGAACTACCTGCCTGCCTGCCCATCCCCTGCTGCACATCTGGCCCCAGGACAGCCTTCTCTGTTTTCTCTGCTCTCACAGTCCTCTGTTCATGCCATGCTCCTCTACCCATGCTCAGGGTCTTCTCCTCGCTCAGCTACTAAGGAATTGTGAAATGTCTTTCCCTCTGTGTTGTCACCCTCTGGTCAGCCCCTGCTTTCTACTTTTTAGTTTATAAGGACTCCCAGGGGTCTTGTGTTAAAGGGCCACCTTGTATTTTGGCTTCACCTCATCTTCCAGTTTGTCTGTCTCAACTCCCACCTGCATTCTCAGCCCTTTCCATCTCTGTTTTTTCCGGTTTTTTCAAAGAGAAATCTGTCCTCATTTTCTTACCTTCCCTACTTTCCATTTAGTTCACAACTCACTGCTCCATCACAGTTATCTTTTCCCATAATTCTACTGAAACTTTTCTGATACACATCACTGATCTTCTCCAGAAGGTCTATGATGAATGGATCACCTCTAATCAAATCTGGTCTCTACTGAATTTGACTTCCTCTTTCTTAAAACTCCTCCTAGCACATTATTTGTTTGTTTGTTTGAGACGGAGTTTTACTCTTGTTGCCCAGGCTGGAGTGCAATGGCAGGATTTAGGCTTACCGCAACCTCCGCCTCTCAGGTTCAAGCGATTCTCCTGCCTCAACCTCCTCATGTCCAGCTATTTTTTGTATTTTTAGTAAAGACAGAGTTTCACCATGTTGGCTAGGCTGGTCTTGAACTCTTGACCTCAGGTGCTCCACCTGCCTTGGGCTCCCAAACTGCTGGGATTATAGGCGTGAGCCACCGTGCCTGGCCTGCACATTCTTATACTTCCTTTTGTTGTCTTAAGTAATCTCTCTTTCTTGATCTGCTCTTTAAATATTGTCAGTTTTCCTCAGATTTTACGATTGGCCATCTTGTGTCTCTAAATACTCTTGCTGAAGTAGCAGCAAAAAGAACACAAAAGAAGTCATGGAAACCTGGGCACGAATGAGTTGTAACAGCATGTTGACTATATTTTCAACAAAATTGCATGAAGTCTGTGTGTCTGAGTTTTCTCATCACATTTTATCAAACATCTAATTTTAATGTCACATACTACCCACTTTATATATAAATAGCATATATAAACATTTTATAATTACTGCATATTTAGGCTATTTCCGGTGTTCATATTGGATAATTGCCAGGAATTTTCAGTCCCTAACTGTTCCTATAACTTTTTACTGATGAGTGCTGTATGTCCTAAAAGACACTGGGCTGTGGGGGTTGGCTTCCTTCTTTCCTTCTATGATTCCCAGTGCACATACACACACTCTCTCTTACTGCCCCATTGCCCCATTGTTTCTGAAACTGGGACTAGATGTAGAAAAATATAGAAGTCAGGGGAAGGCGGGGTGATCATGATAATGGTAAGAGCAAAAGTCTGGCTTTCTCTGAAAGAGGCTTCTGTGCAGGAAGGACACAGTTGCCCAGTTTCTATTTAGTGTGAATCTTGTGTTTCTGAATTAGGGGGAACATTGTGAGAAAAGAATGAAATATACTTGTGTCTTCTTTAAGGCTGGCTTGTTTGCTTGGTTTCCATGGGAGACATATGCATGCAACACTATAATTTGAGTTTTACAATTCAGTTAAATTGACCTACTAGTGAGAATTCCTTTAAGATTCTATTTTCAAGTATTTTCAAGAACTATAACATGCATAAAATCCTTTAAGATTCTGTTTTTAAGAATCTTAAAGGAATTTTTACTAGTAGCTCAATTTACTCTGTGTGTGTGTGTGTGTGTGTGTGTGTGTCTCCTGTCTAGTGTATCTATGGCTACTTTACTGGGAAGTTGGTAGAGGAAGCATTACAGACTGCCAAGCAGAAGCAGTCGTAAACCAGGAATCTTGCAGTCGAGGATTATCCATTATTTGATGACGGAATTAATTATTTAGGATTCATGTTCCATTTTAGTGTAACATAGAAGTAATTTTTAAAAGAAACAATTTTAAGATGTTGCAGCACTCTTCATGCCTAGATGAGAGTGTTGAAGCATGGATGCTTGTGAACAGACTTGCCCTAGTCACTACAAAGAATGAGTAGTGTGGCAGGGTCTTTTCAGTCTGACTGGCCAACCCAAAATGAGGGCATAACACATGTGTTGAGCTCATTCAATACCTTCTAAAGTTGAGATATTTAGATATTAAAAGATTCTTAAGAATCAAAAAAAACAAATATAATGTCTGTTTGCACTTACTGGGACAACAAAAGAAAATTGAAAACTGAAAAGCTAAAATGGTAGAAATTAATAATGATAAACATTCATCAGTTCTATTCTGAGAAGTTAATATATGAAATTTTGAACCTAAAGGGCAAATGTATTAGCTGCAGATATGCCATATTTGGGATTAAAGGATTAAAGACAAACATCTAATAGACAGACAATGGACATGAAGAGATAATTCACACAACACACATAAAATGTTAGCATTGCTGGCAAACCTAAGAAAATCTGTTTATTTTATTACGAATTATAAAAATATAAGTTAAAATAAAATCTTTTATAAAAGATAAAAAAGATTTATAAAACTCAGTTCAATTAAGCACATATATTTGAATAAATATGAGAGCTAAAATTTTGATAGTGTTAATCAAAATTTTACATATACATATAATTATACTTCTACGAATTTGCCCTAAAGGAATGATTGAATGAATGTTCAAAGACATAGGTAAAGTTATTCATCACATTGTTATGTATAATAGCAAAAATGTAGATATAAATTTACATATTACATTTTGTTAAATTATGGAACACTATACCAGCATTAAAGTGATTACATGGCTATATTTATAGACATAGAGTTAATTATATATTAATATGTAATTAAAGCAGGATTCAAAGTACAGTGATCATATTTTATATGTGCTGATCTTAGTGTGTAGGGGTGTCGATGCAAAAATAAAAGATTTTTAGTATGTTCATGTTTTGCAATGAGCTATGTTATTTTACAAATAAGAAAAAATATAAAGCTATTCATTTTGAAAAGCACACTGTTGAACATATGTTGATAGTGAAACTGATGAATTCTATCTTTTGTCTTTTATGAAGGGACCACCCACCCTTTATATAAGATGATAAAATATTAAAACATTATGAAAAGAACTGACAAAGAATACATGGGATAAAACCCAAAATATAAACGTAACAGCAATTATCATCTACTTAAGGGGGTGCCATCTAGATATTTATGATCAGATCAGGGGAAAATCAACATTGTAATGGTATTAGGTAGATGTGACAATGATATTTTAAAAAATAATGTAAGTCATTATGAAAACTATTAATTAAGGGAAGGTAAATAATGTTTTTTTCTTATCTCTATCTTTTACAATTACTTTTAATCTGTTAATAATAAATCTCATGTGGGAAATACGGCTTGAACAATTTTATAGAACTCACTGTTTAACCCAAAAGACTGAAATTACTCATTTGCTGAGAAAATTGTATTACTCGGGTACATATCATCCATTAGAGCAGCCATTTCTGGCATTAAACAGATTTCAGCCAAATTTCAACAGAAGATCATCTTAATACTGGCAAAGTAAAATGTCACTATTGGTTAATTGAGAAGAAAAATCTATTTATCTCTTAGAATGTCACATTATGTTCAATGCGTGGTAAAAAAAAAAAACTTAGCTCCTTTGATTAGATATGAAAATCTTTTCCTCTCAAGAGTTAAAAATAATGTAAATGAAGCTTTTGGCAGAAAAGTTATGTGTGGTACAATTTCCTGATATTTTAGTTTCATCACCAATTTCTGTGCCAGGTCACATGTTCAGCTGCCTGGCAGCCCCTGCAGTATGTGAAAATATTTCCCTTTTTATAGGAATATGCTGGCAATAAACCACCACTTCCATGAATTATTAATCCTTTTGTGCTGATTGTTTTAAAAAAGCAGAGGGGCAGGTCCATATTCAGGTGGCTCTCAGTGGCTGAGACATGCTTTGTGAAAAACTGTTGAATTAGATGAAAATTGTGCCTCCTTTGGCCACCAGTTTTACCATTACATTAGGTAACCTAGAGGGAAAACAAAGTTACTTTTTTCTGTAGTAAAAACTGAGCAATGAATCCATTGAAAGAATGATTGATAAAAGTAATCAATGAAGAAACATGATGACTACGTGAGTAGTGAATTTACAATATGAAGACAGAGATGTTTGCTTTTCCAGTGATGAAGTTTATGAAAATATAGAATTGCTAAATGAAAACCCTTTCATGTTATATTAAGGGAGGAGAAAGACCCAAGAGTAACTTGTCTAAGGAAATAAAGATGACCAGAAGCAGAGCTGTTACTATAATTCAGATGTCTGATTTCAAGTAACGAGCAAAGCACTGTGGTTTTAAACCACTATTACAGAAAACTTAGAAGAAATAAAAGATAATCACCATTGTTCCATCATCTGGGGAGAGTATATTGGTGAATGACCTTTTGTCTATGTATATTTGTGTAGAACGAACTCTCCTGTGCTTGCAAAGTGTTAAACAAAATAAACGCAGAATTCTCAGGGCCTGGATGGAAGGTCATGTGCAGACAGATTTGATGGCAGAGAACGTCTATGGCCATTCACAGGCTTCCAGAATTAATCATCAGACACTAAAACTTTGTGGAATAAAAAAGTTTTTTTTTTTTTTTGTTTGTTTGTTTGTTTGTTTTAAATTTCATATTATAACCAGATGGCAGGAGGCAGGAGATACATGATAGGGAGAAGAAGAAAAACAGGAATATGGAGAAGGGAGGGGAGACTAGAACACAGTCCCCAAGATCAGACAACGCAATGAGTAAATAAGTTAAGAACATTGGCCCTGGGGTCCTTAATCTCTAACCCTTGGTTTCCTCACCTGAAAGGGGATGTAATAATAGTACTAACTCATCGAGTATTCCAGAAGCTTAAGTTAGCTAATGTATAGGAAGTTAGCATCTACTTGGTAAGAGATTAGTCAAGGTAAACTGTTTTGTTGCTATGTTAATTTGGGAGAAATGCCACTCTTGATTTAAAATAGGATTAAAGATGGCTAAACATGCTTTCTTTAGTACCTAAAATCTGGATGTTCAAGGAATTATTCTTATTTTCATTGTTCATATTGAGTGCCCTTTGAGATACAGGTATCAGAGCCCCGACTTAAAATGAGAATATGTGACACAGTTTATTTTTTCTTTCCTATAACTGGGAAGTGAGGGAAGGTGAGAGCATCCTGATGAGGGCACAGAGACAGATGGGGACGCTATGAGGAGTCACCCTCCTCTCTCCGTCCCTGCTTCCCTCTGCACACGTGACCCGTTCGTTCCTTTTACACACAGGCTGTTTCATGTGGCGGCAAACTTGGTCATGGGTGAGCCTGGCTTTCTGGCAGCTGAGGAGAAAGCTTCCTACCAGATAGGTGGAAAAACTGGCAGAGGTTCCATCTTGACCCCATGTAGCTAATCGTGGTGCTGCAATGTTATCAGAGAGGAGGGCAAATGGAAGCCACAGAGGTTGTTAGATAGATAAGGTGAAAGAGGGAGGGTGAGAGGAGAATGGACAGGCAGAGCTGGTTCATTTGTAAAGGAGCGATCGCTGGCTTACTTACTGAGGAGGAAACAGCCTACCTGGAAGGAGCTTAAAGGCTGGTTTGTCACCCTGGACTCACATGGTTGACATAGGACTTGCTCTGGAGCTGAATGCCATGTAGTCTAAGGTTTCTTTATTTTATTTATTTATTTTTATTTGTTTTTGTTTTTGAGATGGAATCTCGTCTTGTTGCCCAGGCTGGAGTGCAGTGGCGCAATCTCTGCTCACCGCAACCTCCGCCTCCCGGGTTCAAGCGATTCTCCTGTCTCAGCCTCCTGAGTAGCTGGGATTACAGGCATGTGCCATCTCATCTGACCAATTTTGTATTTTTAGCAGACACGGGGGTTCCTCCATGTTGGTTAGGCTGGGCTCAAACTCCCGACCTCAGGTGATCCGCTCACCTCGGCCTCCCAAAGTGCTGGGATGACAGGGGTGAGCCACCATGCTCGGCCAGTTCAAGGTTTCTTTACTCTCTCTGTTGACTGGATACTGGATCTATAAAGGACAGTTTAGAAAGTGAAGAATCAGAATTCATTATTTCTAACTACTTCATCTAAGATTTGAAAGGAAAAAATCCCTTCTATAAATTACAGTTGGCCCTCCCTATCCATGGGTTCCACACTCATAAATTCAACTGATCTCAGATCAAAATTATTTGAAAAACCTTTAATACAACAATAAAAACAATACAGAGGTAAAAAACAGCACAATAAACAACTATTTACATAGCATTTATATATATTACTAGGTATTATAGGTAATTTAGAGATGATTTGAAGTATACAGGAGATGCAAGGTTATATACGGATTCTACACCATTTTATATCAGGGACATGAGCACCTGCAGATTTGGGGGTTTAAGGGGTCCTAGAATTGATTCCCTGTGGATACCAAGAGATGACTGGACGTCCATTCTCCATGCTACATATTTTCCTTTTAATTATTGTTGCTGTTTTGGTTTTCCTGAAAAATATAACATGTTTTGAACTTCTCTATATTATAAATCTCATTGTAAAAGTGTTGAATTAAGGAAGTCTGCCAGCTACTTTTGTTTTCTCTACTTCTTTCCCCACATTGGACTGCTTTGGCGAAAGTGAATAATATTACCTTACCATGTAAAGCATGGTTAATGGCTTTAAAAGAATTCCCCAGCAACTGAATAATGGGCTGCCAGAAATATTCTTGGTGCCAAAGGATCTGGATATGTCTGTTCCATTTATTGTGTGTTTCTTGTTTCATCGTGACTAACTGCTCACAAAAGACATAAAAATCCAAACCTCTAGGGTTTGTGGAGTTTGAGGGCAGAAAGCATATTTTAATATATCTAGTCTCATACCTAGCATATTAAGATGGTTAGGGAAGTAACTGACAAAAATGATGAGCCTGTGGTATGTCAGATGCTGAAATTATTAATGAAGTTGATTTCTGGTGAATAGAAAGTAGTTCTGCCACCACTGTTGTGCCTGGTTGAGTGGCCTAATGTTTATTCTCAGGAGTACTGAATGTCTTGCACCAATGAATATCTTTTGGCTTGTCCTGCCTGTTTGAATAAGTTTACATTTCTCGGAAATAGGAAGGTGGGTTTATTTTTAAATTAAAAATCCCTGTTAAAAAAGCCTGACAATGTAGCATAGCAAAATCATTTACATTAAAATATTTACCTAAATAATAAATTGAACCTATTAAGAAAAAAAACTGAACCCATTAAAAGTTTAAAAAATATAGGAATAATACTGAAAAGATCTGAGAAAACAATGGAAATGCAGAAAATGTAAAAGGTGCTTTGTTTCTTCCGTGAAACAAGAGAAGTCAAGACGAACAACATCTCAACCTCCTCACCACCCAGCCCATCCCTCACCCTGGGGACCGTCCACGCTTGCCCTGTTCTTGGCCATCTGGTTCTCAGTTTGGTAGGAGACTCTCATCTCTCCCACCTCATAGTCTAGGCAGGCAACCGCCAGCAGCCTTGAGTACACTGTGGCTTCCACAGGTTATGTATTCTCTGCCAGGGTCTTAATTGTTAGGATTTCGGGGGCAGGATAATTGTCTGAGAATTACACATGGTACACATGTACCAAAATATCACACTGTTCCCATAAATATGTGCAAGTATTATGTGTGAATTAAAAATAACAATATGTTTAAAAGAATTCCTGAGAGAGGGATTCTTTATTGTTTTGCATGTGACTCACAGGACAGAAGACATTCACATGGGACCCACTCCCCTGGGCCAGGGGCCAAGAGAAATTCCTGAGCTGGTTAGCTGAAAGTCTGTTTTTTTTTTTTTTTTTTTTTTTTTTTTTTTTTTTTTTTTTTTTTTTTTTTTTTTTTT
>NW_016107833.1:78542-84081 GCF_001604975.1 Cebus imitator
CCTCCTGAGTAGCTGGGATTACAGGCAGGCACCACCATGCCCAGCTAATGTTTTGTATTTTTAGTAGAGACAGGGTTTCACCATGTTGACCAGGATGGTCTCCATCTCTTGACCTCGTGATCCACCTGCCTTGGGCTCCCAAAGTGCTGGGATTACAGGCGTGAGCCACCGCGCCCGGCAGTGGATATATCATTCTTGATATCAGTTGGAATAGCATTTTTGTGCTCTTCTGATTTAACATGTTTAGCTAAAAATAGAGAGAAAATATGAATTCTGTGCTTCTACACTGGTAAGATAAAGGCCTGGTGTGTGATGTGTCACCTGGCTTTCTGGATTGCCTCACAAAATTAAAAGTTGAATTTCAGAATGTATAGCTGTTTATGCTTAACAGAAGAGTTCCACTCAGATTCTTCTCAGCAGGGCACACTTAGATTTTTAGAGAATGATTGGAGTGGCCTACTGCTTTACCAGAGGGGTTGGCATGGAGATTTCTGTCGCACTGCAGATTTTGTTGTTGCTGTTGTTTTGTTTTTTTAAAATGGAGTTTTGCTTTTGTCACCCAGGTGGAGTGCAGTGGCACAGTCTTGACTCACTGCAACTTCTGTCTCCCAGGTTCAAATGATTCTCCTGCCTCAGCCTACCAAGAGCTGGGATTACAGGCACCCACCACCATGCCTGGCTAATTTTAGTGTTTTTAGTTGAGATGGGGTTTTGCCATGTTGGCCGGGCTGGTCTTGAACTCCTGACATTGTAGCAGGGGCGGCTGTGGGAAAGGATCTCTCAGACACTGAATACAGGAGGAGGAGGAAGGAATTTATTTCAGCTGGGAGCGAGGTGACATAGGTGCCTAACAGCCAAGCTTATACTTTAGATGTTGCACGTGGAAGAATCTTAGGTTCATAGTTTTAGGACTCACATGTGAAAAGGTCTCTGTTCACAGTTTCAGGAATTACATATGAAAGGGTTTCGGTTTGATCTTGTTTTAAGTAAAAAAAGTGCCTTCTGGAGAGTTTCCCCAAGGACTAGCCTGTTGTTTTCAGGAAGGAGATTCAGGAGGCGCCAGCTAGCCTGCTCTCTCTTTTATTGAGATGCACAGTGGATGACAGAGGGGGAGGGAACCACACATGCCTAGGTCTCCCTCCTCAACCTCAGGTGATCTGCCTGCCTTGGCCTCGCAGAATGCTGGGATTACAAGTGTGAGCCACTGTGCCCAGCCACATTGCAGGTTATATGCACTTAAAACCCTATGCGGCCAGGTGTGGTGGCTCACGCCTGTAATCCCAGCACTTTGGGAGGCCATGGTGGGTGGATCACAAGATCAGGAATTCAAGCCAGCCTGACCAGCATGATGAAACCCTCTCTCTACCAAAAATACAAAAAATTAGCCAGTGTGGTGGCAGACACCTGTGATCCCAGCTACTCGGGAGGCTGAGGCAGGAGGATTGCTTGAACCTCGGAGGCAGAGGTTGCAGTGAGCTGAGATCACACCACAGCACTCCAGCCTGGGCGACAAAGCGGGACTCTGTCTCAAAAAAAAAAAAAAAAAGAAAGAAAAACACAGAAAAACCCTATGTGGACTCAACTTCTGTAAATGCTGACTTTTTATTAAATTATCTGTACTCTATTATAAAGTCCATCTGAGGCTGGGGGTGGGGAGTAAAGCATTTGAGGAAAAACCAGTGATCCTACCCAAACATAAAACCATATATCTCGCATGTGTGCAGAAAAGCTGGACAAAACTACCTGAGTCCTTGATGTGCACTGATTATGCTTCTCCCTTCCATTACAGGCTCAACATGGGAGAAGACATTTCGGCAGATCGGCTTTGAAAGGTAAGCAATGTTTAGCATGCCTCCATTTTAGTTACTCTTGTCCCAATTTATTCTAAGTAATTTATCAATTATAAATCAATAGTCCTGTCACAACCCTTTCGGTAACTGTATGACCTCGATCAAGTCATCATTTTGCCCTCTAAGCCTCAGTTTCTTTGTAGAGCATTACTTTATAAAGCCTTGCCTGCACACAGAGTAGAAATAAAGATGGAGTGGAGCAATTAACGTGAAAACGCTTCTTGAACTGTAAAACAGTAAACGAGGTAAGTTATGTAATTAGAGAATCCCAGCAAATGGTAGACTCTCTCCTAGCTTCATCACTTCATATATCATAATCAGTTCTACAGTTTTAGTACAGAAAAGTTTATATTTGTATTGATGTCCTCCCAACTATTAAAATTGTTAGATTTTATTAGCCTTAAGTGAAAATCTGAGATGATGTTGTTCTTAGCTAAAAGCATCTCTACACCAGCATCTCCCCAAAAGAAACAAAAATAGATTCATTATAACATCAGAAAATGTGCTGGTGGGTCAATGCAGTTTCTTTTGCTTTTTTTTTTTTTTTAGACAGAGACTTGCTCTGTCACCCAGGCTGGAATGCAGTGGCATGATCTCGGCTCACTGCAACCTCCACCTCCTGGGTTCAAGCAATTGTCTTGCCTCAGCCTCCCAAGTAGCTGGGATCTCAGGTGCCCACCACCATACCCGGCTAATTTTTGTATTTTTAGTAGTGATGGGGTTTCACTATGTTGCTGAGACTGGTCTCGAACTCCTGACCTCAGGTGATCCACCCACCTCTGCCTCCCAAAGTGCTGGGATTACAGGCATGAGCCACTGCACCTGGTCGGTCAATGAAGTTTTTAAACTACCTGCCCTTGGCCTTGAATGGCAGCATTTTGGACAGCTTTCTACCAGTGGCATTTAACATCTTATCTCAAATGTTGAATGTAGATAGAGCTATTAAAAGAAAAAAAGTCATTTTAATTTTATTCTACTCTCTAATTTTATTCACATAGGTTTTGACTAGTCCTTTTATCATACGGAAAATGTATTTTTTTCTGTATGGAACAAGCTGACAGAGCACTTAAAGCACATAAAGGAAATAATAAAACACTCGAAAATGCATTATTTCTTCTGTAGCAATAGTGAATAGCACATCACAGACACATTGTGATAGCACTTTCTTTGCCATTTGTTAATTGATTCAAAGATGATTTATTTCTCTACCTACACTTCCAGTCACATCAGCACCATCATTGTTTGCTATCACAGTAAGTGCTCATAATAATTAAGGTATTTGCAGGCAGTTGATTTTGGATGGTCAGATCCCACAGACCAACTTGAGACAAAGAATGGAAAGATATTCACAGCTTTAGTTCCATGCAAAATCTTTTTCCAAAGCATCTTTCCCTTGATCCTTCCTTCATATTATCAAACATCTTAAAATACACAAAAATAGAGATAATAGCAAAAAAAGGTCACTTGTCTGCTCCCCAGCCCCAATAAGTCTTTGCCACACTTACTTTTATTTAATTTTTTTTGGCTGAAACATTTTAAAGAAGATCTCAGATACTATGTCATTTAATCCCTACATAGCTCAGCATGCATCTGGGCCATTTCTTCCAGAATCTTAGTGCCATCATCATACCAAATACAAATAAATCTTTAGCATCGTTTAATACCTAGTTGATACTTACATTTCCTAATCATGTCAAAAATTTCCTTTGCATTGGTTGTACCAGCATGCTGCAGAAGCCCCGACCTTAAGCTTCTTGATTTAGATCAGTGCCTCCCGAGCCCCTCCAGCTTCCTTTCGTTTTTCTTCACATCATTGACTTCTGAAGAAAGCAGATCAGTTGTCTTACAGAATACTTTACTTTCTGGATTTGTCTGTTTGCAACATTGTTTGTTATTTAAATCCCCTGTTTCACGTAAATTCAAATTATTTCATGTTCAGCCTTTGAGAACATGAACGTGTTGACTTCTTGTCCTTTTGACACAGACCCGCCCGTCTATAGTTTTCGTGTTTCTGGTACAGCTAGATGGCCCAAGCTCTTCCCCTGCTTCCCCTTGGCTCAGCCTTTCCACCCAGCAGCCATAGACAGTAGGTGTAGCAATATTTCACTAAAACTTTATTTACAAAGATAGGTAGCAGGCAGGATTTGGTGCTGACTGTCACTTATTGACCTCCACTTGTAGACTTTGGTCATTGCCTTCCAGGAAAAACTCCTGAAGAAACCACATAGGCTACCCATACAGTCACAGCCACACAGCCACCCTAACAGTTCCAGGTTTACCTGGTTCCAAAGACTGAGCTTTTAACACCATAACACATGGCATTCTTGCGTATGTTTAGTTTTGAGCCTATAGTTTCAGCCATTACTTTTCAGTACTTATAGTATGTGTCCATTGAGGGTCTTTGGCGATCATTCTGGTCTTTAGATGTCTTAACATGTTATCCTGTGTTTTCCCATGTCATCTCATGTTTTCTCATTTAACGGCCGACAGTATTCTGTGCATTGCAACAAGTGTCTTAAAATATAGGACAGATAGTGATCTTTGGGGTTCTTGTACATTTACAGTTGCAAAGACTAAGTGTCAGCAGTACCATTATACATGGCTTGTCTTTCTTCGTCTCAGGTTTAGCCTGTTCTTTCTCTTAGAGGGGAATTCCAATTATATCTTAAATACGGCTACCTGGTTCTTTAAAGCAATTGTAAAAGCTATTGATCCTTTCATCACTATGTTCTTCTTTGAGGTTCATCCATCAACCTGCTTGCCAGCAGATTATTTTAAAGGGATCACATCTAAAGGAAAAGAAGTAACTGAGTCAGCTAAAGCTGCAAAACTTTTTCTCTGAGAATAAAAAAGGCAAAGACGCTTTCTGTTGTGCATTATGTAACTGAAAGGAAGACCTAGAGGACCTGCCCTGCCTACCCTCCCTACAGTCACACTAGATGTGATAGTGGTGGACCTCCCCTGAGATGCTGTTAAGTCATCTCTGGAAACCATGTGATTATATGCATTGTCTCAAGATAAATACACATAGTCACAGTTTATGTGGCTGAACTCATGATAATATGTCATTTTCTCCTTACGAACAATCACATTTTCCCTCTGTGGGGCTACTAGCTTATTTTAGGACTTCATTACAGAAGTGTGCTGTTATCCAGGAAGGAAATCTTGTAATGTAGGTTTGTGTATCTTCTCAGTCACCTCCCACTCCTGGTACCACATTATTGACAGCTACATAACAAAAGCAGACTTAATTGTTTTTTATTATAGAAAAAAGAACCTGTGCCTAACATATTTTGGTTTCAATCAGCTCACCTTTCTGTGCAGATTTTCTAAGCTTACAATTATAAATATTTCCAAATCACAGTCATTTATTAGTCTAGGATAGTGATGCCAGGTGGGCGGGCATGGTTTTGTAAATTTATGGACACCCTGTCTGTGCTAATCATGTGTAATCAGTGAGGGTGGCTTTGAAACCAAAAAGCTTTGGAGCTAAAATGGCCCGAATTCTTGGTGGCTTAATACAACAAATCTTTCTTTCTCACTCCTGCAAAATCTGATGAGGAGAACAGACAACTCTATGAAGCAGCTCACCTCCATGGGGGGATGTCATTGGTGGGTTGCAGTCTCATGGTGCTTTTATCTCAACATGACATTTGAGACAAATACATCTTTTTTTTTTTTTTTTTTTT